>NW_024884722.1:11539959-11734327 GCF_019232065.1 Centrocercus urophasianus
TATATATATATATATAAAAGTTTTAGATCTTTGTAACATCAAAGTTTCTTAAGAAAGCAAGTCACAGTGAAATAGCTTTAAATAAGCCCCCGAAACACTAAACCTAATACACAGTGACATCTTCTGCCCTTTGCTCTAGTTAATTGAGAGCAATTATACACAAAGGCTTTGGCTCTTGTGGTGACTTTCAAGCCTGTTTTTGTTTTTGTTTTTGTTTTTCCAAAGTAAGCAAAAGACTGATAGTGCATTTTTATTGTGTCAGATGAGGACGAGATTAATAAAGGATGGAGTAGATTTTTTTTCCTCCAAGCTGCACAGAAAATAAGCAGTTCTAATAATACTTTGGCAGTAAAATGAAAGCTGTAATCATTAGCAGACGCGTTTCAGTTAGAACCAGTAACATAACTCCTTACTTTTGGTTTTCATGTTAAAAAGAGTTCAGCTTCCCTGCAGACCAATTTTTTGTCCATCTTCAGATTAAGCAAAATCTATAAAAGCGATTGCCTTGCTTTGGGGTTTCATAACACAGTCAGATTTAGGGGGGTGGCTTGAAAAAGGGGCACATGTCTTCCCTTCTGCCCCTCAGGCAAGGACATCAGACTTTCCAACATTCTTGATGGAGACTAATTATTTTTTGGTAGAAAGATGTTGGCTCATGGCTGGATTAACTGAAGTAGTTCTGGAAGACGCAGGGGATGAGAGGGGCTCTCTGGGATCTCTGTTTTACTGGCTGGCTTCTCTTTACTATTTTTATTGGCAGGTTTGTTTTTTTGTATCTTGATACTGTGTGACTTCATCTGAAAGTTTCACATGCAATGGGACATCACTTTATTATTTCAAATGAAACTGAAGTGCAGTTATATTGGCAACATAGTTGAATTTCAACTTGATAATAATGCCAAGTATTTTCCAGACTGTGCTTGAATCCACTTCTATTTCTCCCCACCATGCAAACATGTGCTGGAGAGACCAGTCTCTTGGTCTTGAAAGTTGTTTTAATTCTGTTTGCAGAATCACCTCCTGCTGCTCTTCTCCTCTTGTGTTGCGTGCACACACCCTTTCTGGTAAGCAGCACATGGGATGGGCTTTAATGAAAGCGTATTTTGCAGCAGCTTGGAGGGGCAAGGCAGTGCTGGATGCACTCACACTACAGACCTAGCTTTGCTCCTGTATGACACAGCTGCCACGTGTTTGCTTAAGAACCCTGAGCTGGTTTGGTACTTGGATCAAAGAGAAAATAAGCTGCTGCATTTTCATGATTAGCAGCAACTTGAATAGCTGGCCTAACACTGGCAAGTACATGCACTGTCTGACAAGTGTAAGCAAACAGCTTCATGAATTGATGTCTTGAGGCATTGTGCTGTCTCTGGAATGATGGACATAAGCGCAGATGAAATCTGTCCTCCTTAAAGGACAGTGCATCTGGAGAATTCTAGCTGCATACAAAATGAAATACAAAATTGGAATAGCAAATATCAGTATACTGAAGCACTGTATGGGACATGATGAGCATGGCAGCAGGGTGAGTCTCCATACAGAAGTGAGCCCAGGTCTGGAAGAGTAGCACTTAATATCAAACTTGAATCATGGGCTTGAACTTTGGTTAGTTCCTAAGTAGCAATTTAATCTCCCACATGGCCTTTCATAGCACCTATAACATAGTATGTTCAGGGAGGCTTTTGTCTTAGTTGAGCATATCTGCAAATTTGGAGTGGACAAAATTGAACTGCCACTGACCACTTGAAACCCTAGGTTTGAACTCGTGGCCATCTTCCGCAGTGCCCTGGAAGTCACTTTGAAGTCTATGTTTGAGATATACGCAGGGTGAAGACTGCGTGAACTGACTTGAAAGAGTGAAGGTGAAATTCTTTCTTTTAGAGGCAGAAATTTCCTGTTTGAAAATAGGATCAGAAACTTGAGAGCCGGTTTGTTTGATCTTTTTTCTTACTCTTGTCTGAAATTCTTGCCCTTACCGAGAAGGAAACTAAGCAGATCATGAAGAACCAAAATTACAGGTTGGCTGCATGTTCAAGATGTTATTGCAAATGATTCTTCTTTCATGTAGACCTTTCTTAACCAAAGCCTCTTTCTACAAAAGTAGGATGACCAGAAATGGTCACTTCTGTCACCAGGCAAATGGGATAACTGAGCCTTACAGAAGATGCTATTTGCTCCTCTTGTGCACAGCAAGTAGATCTGGTTCCTGAACCAGCTACAAATTAAACTATGAACTTAGTCATTCCAGACATCTTTGGCGTATTTTAGGAGCAGACTCTGCACTTCCTGGGCTTTTAGTCTATTAATTTTAAAATAAGAAATGCGTGTCTGGAAGTTGGTATGTGAACCCTCACGCTCAGCTGAGAACTGGGAAGCAAAGCCCCTCTTTCTGCAAAGTATCAAGGTTTGAGAACTAGCCATATGAAAGGGTGTTGGTTTTTCCATCGTGCTCCAAGGATTCTCCCTTGCAAACAGTCCTAGATAGAAGCTACCACCCAGAATGTGCATGTGGGCATTTGGAGACTGGACAGTACTGGGGATGTTTGGTGAGTTGCTTACTGTCGCTGGTTTAAACTTGGTTCGTGTTAATAGGAATTGTTTGGTGGTGTTTGAAAGAAGTTGATACTGGTTTCAGGGAAATTTCCATTACAGCTGAGATGTAGCTACCCCTTGCAGTGCTGTAACAGAGGCCAGCATTAAGGCCTCCTTGCATCTTGCACTTGAGTGGCACAAGGGCCTTTTTTCCAGTCACTACACTTGGAGACCAAGTGCCTGGTCATGCACATGTGTGTTTTAAGGGCATCATGAAAATACAGCACCAAAAATAATCACTGGACCGGACCCATCCACATCTCTAAGTGAAGGCTGTGGGTTTGCAAGCAAGCTGCTCTTGTTTCTGTAAACCAACAGAATCAGGTCTTTGAATCTGTAGTGCCAAGTGCTTCCACTGTCTAACTAGTAATCCCCAGATCATATCAACCTTCCTCTTCTCTTGTTTAACGAGACTCATGATTAGCCAGACTGGCCCCAAGTAAATTGGTAGAAAATTTGGTAGAAATTTAGTGAGCACTAAATAGTGAGTAGGGGAGGCCTGAAGCAAGCAGAGCTGAGTGTTGATGGGGATTAGTGACTTCTTATTCCTTTCCTCCTGCACCTTTTGCAGGGAATACTTTATGGTAAATGCTTTTTGATCCTTTTTGAACAGCAAAAGCCTCTGTTAATTTTCTCCTGTCAAGATGTTTTGATCTGAGGAAAATGTAATGTGGTGCATTCCTCAGTTAGGAAAACAGAAATTCCATGTTTCAGCAAAACTGAGATTTCACCTTAATCAACCTTAACAGCGTCATGATGCTGAGGCCTTTTTCTGTTGCACTCCAAGCTGCGCTTTCATTGGGTTTTGGTGGATGGACCAAAATTGCACTTATAAGGTAGAGCTCTGAAGTCAGACCATCCATTGGTATTCAGTGTTTTTCTTGAAAGTGAGTTGGCAGGGAAGAGCCTATAATGCTGTAGTTGAGCACTGAGTTAGACTTGGTAAAAGCCTTTACTTAAGGAAGTTTTCACAACTGTAGTCATTCAGCTGGAGCCATGACAGAGTTCAAAACTGCTTATCTTTGATTTCTGAAGCTGAACAGTAACTCCTTCTGGGAGAAAGTTGACTTGTAAAGCCTGGAAACAGCGAACTTCCACCAAATTCTTGGTTATGGACAGTACTTTCCACTGGTGACAAGAAATAGCCATTAAAAAAAATGACTGAAGAGAGAGCCAGAGGTGGAACAGATAATGATATGAATAAATGTAGCTGCTTTTATTTTCATGGTGCATACTCTGCAGTGTATCTGTAGCCTCAGCAACGTCCAGCCTTGTAACAAATCACTTGTCTTTGGGCACTAGTGTCTCTTTGGGAACAACTTGCTGTTTTGACTTTCTTCTGAGGTTTTTAAAGTGGGATAGAAAGAACTGATTAATCCCATAAGCTGTACTGTTAATTCAACAGAGTTGATGAGCAGTGTGTGGCCAGTGTCCCTGGAAATGTTATCTACAGGAGGTGCCTTGTGAAAGGTGGAAGACCTTTGAAATTGCTCAGATGTATTTCTCCTGCACCCTTTTCTCTTCCGGCTAGTTTTTGCCACCCCTGCTCTATAGTAACTGTGCTAACTTCTATTATGAGGATCAGAGTGGAGTCTTTTAACTCCTTGTTTTTTCATCCAAATTTCTGAGCCTTTGTTGGTGCTTTGCATTCTGGAAAGTCAACATTGAGATAACAGTTGACTGAGATTTGTGAAGTTGTCTTAGTGAATGGTGTGAGTAACAAGTCAACAAATAGTTTCTGATCATCCCAATTCTCATAACTGGGTATGCAGCTAAGGTTGGTATTTGTGTGCTCATTTCCACTAGACCAGGTTTTCCCAAACTGCATCTGCCTAGCCTTGAACACTTCTAGGTATATGACAAGCTTCTGTGTTTTTGCTGGATGTGTACAACATCATAATCTTCCCTGAAGTGAGAGAGCTGTGCCTCCTGTCACCAACTTGTGACAGGCTGTTGTATTGGTATGGCATGTAGGACCACAAGCTGTGTGATTCAAAACCAGTGGGCACAGGATTGGCTCTGTTCAGTGGCAGCTCGTGAAATTCATAATGCAGAGGTAGCCAGGACGCTTCTGAGTGTGTAGGAGGTTGACTGCCGTTACGCAGCTCTCCTGTTTTGTTTCTCTGCTATCTGGGACTGGAGGACTTGGAAGTGGATGCTGGCAGAAACAGAGCTTTTTCACAAGATTCTTACTTGGAGAACTGAAGTCACGTTGTGAAGTCTAAATCTGTAGTGGAATTTGTTGGTGTTGATTTAAGAGGCCCAAGAACGATGCCAAAAGTGCTTTTTTAAAAATAAAATTGCAAGGTGTTGACTAGTCAAGAAATGTTGAGACACTAGCGGAGTTTTGGAGCAAGTGCTTTCAATTTGTATTTGGATATTTGTCTGTCCTCTTCTGCTTCAAAGCCACTGGTATCTTGTTGGGGAAGTTTTGCCCAGAAATGTTCAGAAATCACCATTTGAAAGATAGTACAAGGCTGTTGGGGCAGAGGACTTCAGGGTGTCATCAGCTATGGGCTGAAGAACCGGCAGCAGTGAGAACTTGCCATTGCTGCTTGAAACTGGTTTCTGAATAGGTGGCAGAGTCTCTGGAAAATCGAAGTGGAGTTTCTTATGGAAATCAGAAGTAGGCTCAGGATGAAATATGAGCCCAGTACTCAGCCTCTGCTTACAGAGATGGTGTTTTGCAGGCTTGTCACAGTCATTTTTTCCCAACAGTTCTCTTCTCTGCAGTGAAAGGTATTTCGTGGGCAGCAGTAGGAATACAACCAGTGTTTCCTTTGATTTGTGTTGCATTTCATAGAGCATCTTGCTGAAGATTCCCACTCTTTTATAGGCTTGCTGTAGCATTCACAGGAATAAGCTGTTAATGTCATATGGCTCCTAACTACACTTCGACACATACACATGGGTTCAAGATGAGAAAATAGGTTTCCAATCCAGACTTTCCCAAAACAGGAGGAATGCAAGTTGTGTTCTGTCTAGCATTTTTATTTTGGATAGGAGGCTTTTGGTTAATGTCAGTCCTGGAGGAGGGGAAAGCTGTCAAATGCTCCAGAATCCCAAATGCTTTCTGTACAGTGGCTAAAGCCAAAGACACTCAAGTGTTGGATTTTTGTTGAGATTAGTGAGTGGCTTCTTAATCATATGATAGCAGCATCGGGCTTTCCTAGTGGAAAAACAAATAACAAAAAAGAGTAAGCAAACGTTAGCAAGTCCTAATAGGAATGTACACAAGTGTCAGAAAGCTGACTTGTGGCTGCCTTTCTGCTTCTTTCCAAATTCCTACTGAAAGCTTGACTTTGCCTTGAAAGTCAGGGAATAAGTCTGTGTTCTTTCCCATTGCATCTGTCTCTCTCCTTGTTTTTGAAAGGTTTCTACTACTTTAGCCCATGGTAGTCTGTCTTGAACATACCATCATGGATTCACTGTCTCCTTGTGGAACATGGCAAACTCCCTTCCCTGTGCATTTTGTCCTCCAGGTTGACTGAATAGCCTGATGCTGCTTGTGCAGGAGAAGCTCACTTGCAGAATGTGATCTCCCTGTTGCAAAGGGAAGTAGCTGTGACCTGAAGTGTGATTCTCCTCATGGATGGGAGCTTACTATTAAATGGCTTCTCTTACTGTGGCATGTATCCACGCCATTGTGGAAGATTTGGTTATTTTTATTGATGACTTTGGCATGAGAGAATGAAATTCTTGGAGTTTGGATCTCTTCAGGAGAGAAGGAAAAAAAAAAAAAAAAAAAAAAGGAAAGAAACACAAGAAAAAAAACCAAACACCACACCAAACAACACCAAAACAAATGAACAAAAACAGCCTGATCTGAGCTAAGAGTTAGTTCAGATGTCCAGCATTCTGAAAGCAAAATAGAGCCATTTCTCTTAAAGCCCATATGATACCTTTCTATGCCTCAAAAGGTTGAATGTTTGACATGACTGATTCTGGCTGAAATGTCCCTTGTAAGACAAGTGCATAATCACTTTTCAAAGCTTCCCAGAAAAGGGTGACTAGCTGCAGGCAGGCAGACCTGTTTGTTGCAGTGTCTGAGCAGGACTTCAGTCTGCTGTCAGCAAGGAAAGCTCAAGTAATGGTTTCCCATCTCCAGCCTTGAAGGGCCATGGTTATGTGACTGGGCTACATAGCCAGAGAAAACCAAGATCCTAATGGAAAACTTCTTGGAAGACTTAAGCTGCTCCTGCACATCTGTCCTCCTTTGGAAAAGGTATTATGTGTTGAAGTTATGAAATATTGTCAGAGGGGAAAGTGCTCTCTGCTCTCCAAAGATCCAAGAGTATCTAAGTGAATGTACATGGTTCAGCAGTGTATTGAGGGCTTGGAGAGCCAAAAACTGTACTCTCCATTTATGCAGAGAATAGAAGTACGACCGTGCCAAAGACAGTTAAGCTGATACCTACTGGCCAGGAGTTGATATCTCTGCCCAACTTCATCTAATGTCACATTAATGTGAAAAACAAAGATTTGCACAGACTCTGTGCGACTGGCTTTGCATAGTGAAGTGACACATGAAGATGTGGTGTGGTTCTGTTGGATTTGGCATATACCCCTCTGTAGCCCAGGTTTCTGTGCAGTTCCAGTTTATTATTGTAAATGCTATGCACCCATTTGGAATCCTCCTCTGTTCATATTTAAAACTTGATTGTATTGTTAAAGCAATGAGAATGTCTTAGTGGTGAGGATTTTTGTACTGACTAGCTTTGCTTTGATGTGCTTGCCAAACATCTGTGTGCTTTCTATATATTTTTCCCCTTGCCTTCAGAAAAAAAGGCTGGTTACGTTTATTTGTGGATGAAATACTTTGCTAGGAATGGTTGTAAATCTGCAGGGCTGAAAATTGTCAAGTGAACTCACAGACAATAGTAACAGAGAATAAGGAATTAAGCCTGGTATGCAATCTGGAAAATAATTAAAATCTTCAGGTTTTTTTTTCCTTGCTGGCATAGGGATATCTAGAAGTTGGAAATCCAGCAATGCTTCTGATTTGGGAACTTTAAACCATCGCAAAGTGTGAACACTGGGGTGAGTCTAGTGGGGGGAGCTTGAAAATGCTGGAGTCCTTGTTGGCCCATGTTGTGCTGCATGGGCAAGAGCTTGCTGCTGATGGAGATGTCTGCTGTCTTCCTAAGTCTTCTGGTACCCCACCGAATTATCTCTGATTTAGATGAGCAGTGATTTTACTAGTACGTGCTGATGTTAGCTTGATGTTAGCTGGACAGTCATGCTGTACTACTGAATCTATGTACTGCTAAATCTATGGGGGGCTGCAGCTGGGGTAAGATGAAAATGACACTGTGTACAGACCCAAAAGGGAGCCTGGTACAGTTGGCTTGGATTTGATGCACTGTAACTACAGTTCAGTATGATTTTTATATATATATAAAATATATATATAAATATATATATATATATATTCTTTTCTTTAGCTTTCCTGATGTCCAGGTAATAAAAGTAGCTACAGGAGTGTTGATGTTTAAAGAAATGGATACTGAAGAACTTTGTATTTCACTTTATTTCTTTCATTAGGTGATACCATCACTGTAAGGGCAGTTTCTAATATTTTTTTTCTAATATTAAAAACAAACAACAACAACAACAACAAAAAAAAAAAAAAAAAAAAAAAAAAAAAAAAAAAAAAAAAAAAAAAACAACTTGAGAAATGTGGCTGTGTGCAGCCCTGTGTTTCTGTGGGATCCCGAATCTCTAGAGAGTGCTTGAAGGGGCAAATGGCTTGATTTTAGAGATGCATGAATGAAGCTCTGGCCTTTACAAGTAAAACTCCTATCCCACATACAATCATATTTGAGTTGGCCTCAGGATGCAAAGGTGACACTGATGACCAAGAGCTGCCTTTGCTTGCAGCTGGCTTTCAGGAAGTCCAGCCTCTTACTGAGCGCTTCGTTATGATTCAAAGTACGGATGTTTTTGGCACGTTTTCCTTGTTGGACTTGAGATGATCTGAAAGAGATTATAAACTCTTTTGGGGCTTTTTGCAACTCTCATTCCCAAGAATCCCCATCTGCCAGCTTGGGGATTTGCTGGAAGTGCTGTATCAGTGCTGCAGAGATAATCATCAGTGGTGTCTGCAGTAGTGCTCAACAGCTTTTGGCTCAGCCAAGGAATGTGCCCTTAACATAGCCAGGGTGCCCCAGATGTACTTGCTGTATCGGTACTGAGAAGAACTGTTGAATCTGCTGTAAGGCTTTCTAGCCATGCTTGTATTTGGCTTGGACACTGTCATCCCATGCTCTGAGCTGGAGTGTGTGTTGGCAGCAGGGAATCGTTGTCACAGAGTAATTCTGAGTGCAGAGGAGTCAAACTAAAGTTCATTTTGTTCTCTCTTCAAACTTACAGCAGGCTCAAGTTGGCAGGGGGTGCCTTAGCTGCTTTTCTTTCTTTTTGAGTGTTTTGGGCTTTTTAATCAATAACTCCTCTCTATAGTAAGTAATAGTAGTATAGTGTATATGGTCTTTTGCTATATGTCAATTAAACCTTGTGCTCGTGAGGCTTGATGCTGTTTATAGACAGGTGTCTTGCTTGCAAAATAAGTCTCTGTGTCAATCCCATTTTAAATGGTATAGCTATAGGCATAGAAATAGTGGTATGGGATCACACTTAGACAAGTGTGTAACAAAGAGAACTGTTTAAAAAAAAAAAAAATTAATTAAAATCATTCATGTAATGAAGTAGCAACACTTCCTAAAAGCTAAAAACCAAGAATAGTCTAAAGACTTGGGTGCAGTTTGTGTAGCTGTGAGACACATGTATGCTGAGGTCTGACAGCGGTGATTGAAGACAGGGCTGGTGGGTACCCTTCCTCATTCACTTCTGTTACACCTCGCTACCTTTGCTTAGATTAAATGTTGGTTATCATATCCAGTTGTAGTAGTGGTTTTCAGCAGCAAATGAGAGAGCCCCTGAGCTCCATCCTGAAACCTGACCTTATCCCAAGGTGTGTTATAGGTAGGTAAACCATGTTTGGGGTTTCTTTAACAATAAATAAATGTTTGGACTAGAAATATTGGCATGTGGTTTGTTTTTATTTGTGGTGGGTTTTGTTTTGTTTTTATCTTCTCCTTTTTTCCCCAGTTGCAAACCTTCATCTGGCTTTTTTTGTTGCCAGTTAAGCAATACCTGTGTCTGTTGCAAATCCTCGTTGAGTTTGAAGTGTGAGCATCTGCAGGACTCTTCCTCTGTAGGACTGAGATCTTTCTAGCTAATTTCCAGGACCTCATCTGGAGAAACTGTTTTGCTTCCTTGGCTCTGTTGTGGAATTGGAAAACTGAGCTGTGAATAAATAAGCATGGGCTCATCCAAAGGCCTGAGTTGTAGCTGGGAGGAAAACGTGAGGCAGGCTGGAAGTAGCAGCCCAGAACAGCAGTAAGCTCGATGCCTAGCTGCTCTGTGGTGCAGGCATGGCCCTTGGTGGGGTAACAAGGCCTCTTCGCTAATGGGTTTTTGTTTTTAATTTCTGTGAGAATGTGACCACGCTATGCCTCTTCCCCACCTAACTAGGACATGTGGTCTTGGGGGTGTTTTACTTTCCTGCTAAATACCTTTACTGAACAGGACACCAGAGCTGCTTGGATAATACAGGTCAAAATCAAACACATCCTACTTTCATAAATAAGCTAGTGTGAACCTTGTTAGAGTTCTAAAAATAGAGGTGAAAATGGCATGAAGTGAGTAGCTCCATTCCTTTGTGGTGATGGGCAGTAAGTGCTGGCAAGCAGTAGAGAAAACAGGCCAGGAGCAGAGAGATTGCCTCTGCTTAACAATAGTCAGCTCCCTGGCTCACTGAAACAGGCTGCCCAGAAAAAAAAAGTCAAAACTAGTACGAAAACATGAAGTCGATTAGTTAATGGTGTTGTTTATCCTGTTTCCTATGGAAAGCAAGGAAGAAGGAGGAGGATATCTGCATCTCCTGGTGGAAAATATGGAAAGACAGCTCCTGGAAATTAACTGTAGCCATGATGACATCTTTAAGTCACATCAACAAATGTCATAAGAAACTCTGAATTTTAATAAGTATTATCTTCTCCATAGGGATCAGGACTTAAAGAAACAAATGTGAGCAGAGTTGACTAAATGCTTCTTGGAGCCTTATGGTGAAAAGGTGCTCTTGAGATCCCTTCCTTCTGTCACACATCATTTGTTGCATCCAAATAGAAGCAAATCAATTCATTAGTCAACCTAAAAGGTGCTAATAGCTCAGCTGCTCTTGCTGGAGGTGCGCTGTTGCTTACCTTCAATTTTATTGCAGTGAACTCTAGCTTACCCCTCCAAATGTTCATGTAGTTACTAAATGGGATGTTTTAGCATAAATTTTCAGGATATGTAAGCTTTTGTTCAACTGTAGCATTCCAACATCATAATTAGTATGGCAACTAACAGACCTACCCAGACTTATTTACTATCCAGACTGGTTTACACTGCCAGAGCCATGCCTCTGTGATCTGTTTTTTGTTTTTGTTTTTTATGGCAGTGCCTAAGGCCTAGCTGACATCAGGGTCCTGTTGTGCTAGACTTTTAGGCCTGGTCTCCAGAGAATGGCTGTCTACAGAAGTGTTAGACAAAGGGAACACTGTTCGAATCTGGATGGTGGGGGAGGGGAAGGGAAGTAACTAAGACTTTAGGGAGGAAAAATCTTCCCCCTTGAAAAGAATCGGTTTGGTTCTCAATTCTTCTGCAGAGAACTCCCCAGAGCTAGTCCAGCTCCCAGTAGCAGTCCTAATGGAGTATTGCTTCTCGAAGGCTTTCCAGAATACATCCGATACTCTCAGCTTTGAGCTCTGATGGGGAGAGCAAACCCAAACTAACTAAACCTGTTCTTGGTGTGCTCTTTCAGTATTTGGATGTGCCAGTGGTGCTCCTGTCTTCTAGCCAGCCATTACTCAGAGTTGAAAGCACCTCAAGATCTGCAGAAAGTGAATTTCTGAAAAGCAGAGATGTGCAGCATGCCAAAATTTCAGTTTTCTATGATGTTGGCATTGGAATGATTCGAGAAAAATAGTTGCCTAAGCAAGGAAAGTGTGATGCAGTGGCAGCAGGGTGTCCAGGCAGTCTAACGTATCCTCTTTTGGTAGTGTTGGACTGAGGAGAGGGAATGGCTTGATGTTGCAGTCACTCATAGGGTAAGCTTAAGTGGCTGTCTGTTGGAAAGATAAACTCTGTGCCTCTTTGTCATCCATCTAACAGGTTTAGGTAATCCCTTGCTGTGCTGCTTATTTATTTTTAGTGGGTCTGTACTGTGTAATGCATGTGTATTCCTAATGGAGGGTCTGCAAATCTCTGCTTTTCACCCAGGGACAGCATTACTCCTACCCTTATTTCACGGTTGATCTGTTCTTAATGGAAAGGAATAAGCCTCAATGTTATATTTGTCTTGTTTCAGCTCTGTAAAATGCATGGAGATAGACAGTTTTTCTGTATCTCGCTTCATTAATTTGCCTGGCTGACCCTTACTTAGTATCAGATCACTTCAGTGATTATTGCCAGCAGATCTGTGTTTTGTTTGACTAAGCTTAAAGAGACAGGAAAGAGGATCAGAGTATGAGAATATTTAAATATTGGAATTCTGACTTATTGCATACTTGACTGTGCCTTTCTTGAGTCAATGTGGTAACTGACACAGGTGGCAAGACAGCCTTTCTCTGAATAATAGGAAAGTAGTTGTTGCTTCCATAGTTGCAAGGCTTCATGAGGTGCTTTTAGTCTTGAAACAGAGCAGTTCTCTCTGGGTCTAGGCTGCTTCTCAGATCTGTATAGAGCACCAAAGGCTAAATACCTCTCTTTAAAGTCAGTGTCCCAGGTGACACAGCTAAGCAAGCTGTAAGGAAATGGTATCCTTACTGCCATGTAGCAAAAGCCCTATGGAGATGCTCAAGCATTCTTCCTACCTGGCTGCTAAGCCAGATATTTTCTGCAGCATAGGAGTGCTTTTCTGTTGAGAGAGAAGATGAGCAACTTATCAGAAGTTTCTGTCTCAGCAGCTTCTGTGTATTCACCTTCTCTTCTTACACTGCCAGCCCACCTTTTTGTTTGAGTTAATGGAAGCAGAAACCCCACTAACTCCTGTTTGGTTTTCAATTCTGCATGGATAAGCTCAGGTTTCCCCTTCCTAAAGGTGAATGTCCTCTTCTGTTTCCACCTGCACAGGCTATTCCTATAGTCTGGATATTCATATCACAATTAAAGGTAAAAGGCAAATCTTTCCTTGTTATTTTTTTTTTTTCCCCTATTTTTTTTTTTTATTTTTTTTTCCTCTGGTAGCTCAAAATGGATCAGTCGAGCTGAGCAAAACATAGTAATGTGCCTGTAAGTCTCTAAATTTCAGAGAGGTTTGGAAAAAGCCTTCTGAAAATACTGAAGTGGGTTTGTAATCTCTTCTGGGGAGTGTGGGTGATACTACTTGCCATGTATGTCCTTGTCCAATGCAATGCAGCTCACTAGTTGGCAGCCCGCTAGCTCAGGGAGCTCTGTAGCCTGCTATTCATCACTCTGGTACTTGTTTCCGAAGCTGTCATTTCCTGCTGCCCTGTGCGGGCAGCTCTTTAAGGCTCAGCTCCTGGGGTCACTGCAGAAACATGGCTTGAATGAAGCTCGGGAGAAAAGCAATGAAGTGGTGTCTGAGGGCGAGCAGAGCATTCAGCTTCTTACATCAGTATTTGCGATAATGTACCATCTGGGCTACGGTCTTGCCAGATCTAATAAATAGAGCTGGACAGAAGCTGTATTTGGAAAGCAGAGCTCCAGGGAACAGCTGGGGTATGGAAATGGCCGTTTCTGAGATGGCCAAGTGCTGTGTGGTGCTGCTTTACACACTGAGCTGGGCACCAGGAGACCAAAGTGTCTCCCTTCCTTTAGCAGGAGACGCTTCGTGGCTCTGAAGGATTCCATAGAGCTGCTTGTAAAAGGCAGTGTCTTTAGCTAGGTAGCCCAGCTGTGCTTCAGACTGAGCCAATATCACTGCCTGCTTTATCTTTTGACTTCTGCTGAATGGTCTTTGTTCCTCGCTTCAAGCTTTTGCCCGGTGCTGCTGGATCCTGCCCTGAAGTTACTGAAGTCTGTCTCAGAGGTGGCTGCTGTATTTTTGACTGAAATGTGGGATTCCTATGCAACTCTAGCACCTGGAGTGCCGTTTTGTACTCTGCTAGGATCACTCCTTGTCCACAGTGTCTCTTTTTCCTGAATCCATGTGGCTTTGAGGATTTCTCAGTAAGCAAATGACAGTGCTTTCTCTGAAGACTTCAGAAAAAGAAATTAAAAGGAAAACAACTTGTCAGTCTGTGTGGGCTGTGAATACTGGCTATTCTCTGCTGCCTGTGAAGGCTGTCTCCTATCTGCTGGGTCTGGGGGTCTGTAACATTTTAAACCACTAGGAAGTAATTTGTAATCTTTGGACAGGATTACCATGAGACCCATTTGAAAGCTTATTCATGTTTTCCTAGAGAAAGCTTGGACACAAAATATGTTTGCTTTAAGATTAAGTCCTGTGAAGGTAAAGGAAATTGCATGCGAGTTTGACTATTGCGCCCTGTTGGCTGACCACAGAAAACGCAACCTCACAACTGGTAATGAGAGTCTCCATTGGTTCCTGGGGCTGAGAAGCTCCTATGGGGTGGAAGGCCATCTATTTGCATGCTCTCACTGTAACCGTTTGCTCTGGGAAATCTGCTGCAGGCATAGCCTTTCTGAAGGCAATGGGTTGCTCTTTTGCCATAGAGCGACCACCTGGATCTGTGTGTTCTGCACTGTTTGCCTCAATCTTTCTCTACCTACACCTCAACAAACTCACTTGGAGCTGGGGATTCCTTAAGTTACTAATGGCTACAGACATGGAGTCCATGATATCATTTGGGCATGAACCCTCACTCAGATCTATAAAGTAGGTGTAAATGTAGAAATGATGTGTTGCTGGAGAGGAGATGGCTGAACAGGCTTTGAGTAGGGCAAGGGAGGGCTTATTGTTTGGCTTCCCTACTTCGGCTGGGTCTTCCCAAGAGTAAAAGCACTAAGTAGATAAAAAACAGAAGTCCTATTGGAAGTAGAGATGAAAGTCTGTAGGCTGTAATTAAGGACACAGCAAGGAAAGTGGCCCATGAATGACCTGAATGATCAGAGAAGCTGTACTGAAAGAGAGAGGCTGCAGTTGGCATCCTCACTGGTTAGCTTCTGAGGGCTTGTGTAACAAGAGAGGAAGGCACTGTACAGGTACCACATGATGCCCGTACAGACCCCACACACAGCTTTTTGTACTGGCTATTAAGTCAATGTGTTCTCAGCAATCTTATCTTATGTTTACTACAATCAAAGATTTCTTTGCTGAGAGAGGAATACGTGTAGATCTGTCACTTTACAAGAGAAAGAAGATTGAGGAAAAGGAAGAGAAAACTAATCTGTATTGCAATCAGACTTGAAGGTCAGGCAGGAAGTCCTATTTCCAAGCCAATTTGATGGAAAAAGGAAAATCTGCAGTATTTTCTGAAATAAGTAGAATGAAGTATTTTCTGGAATACTAGGTTGGTTCTGCAGGTCACATAATAGGATCAGGCTGGCCAGTGCAAGTCAGTGGCCTTCTGAAAGCTTTCTGGCTACGGTGGATCTTGTTTTGCTCTCTTACTGAGCAGTGCTTGGCATTCACAGGCTGACAGCTGCAGCCAGGCTGCCTATGCAGTACAGTATGCCCACCAAAAGAAAGCTTTGTTCCTTGTCATGATTGATAGTTCCTCCGAGAAAAACACTCCTCTCTTAGTTCCTTTGTTTCTGTATTGAGCAAAGGCTGTGAACCACAAACTGCTTGGCGTATATGGAATGCACACACTGCAGACAGTTTCACCATGAGGTGTTTGTGAAATAAGTAAAGCAGGAAGGGGAAGGCTCTATTAAACTTATTTTCAGAAGGCATTAGTATATTTGAAACTCGAAATATCTTTTCCTTTTTGCAACTTGCAACCTGCTGGCTTTTTCATTGCTCTGTTCTCTTTCAGCCCTCAGTAGCCTGTGATGCTGGCCAACGTTTGGGCATGATGACTGGTTTTTTTGCAACTGGCAAAGCTAGTAGTACTTTCTTCTGCTTCTCTTTTGGGAGCCCAGGGTACTTGATAATTTGGGGAAAGCTGGTGATATAGAGCTTGGTGGGACTTTGCCTGGGATTTGCAGGACATTTCCAAGACTTTTGCATAGCTGTTAATGTAATAGTGCATTTATTTCCTTGCTTTAAGGACACAACTGGTGTAACTTGTACTGGATTATACAATGGCCTCGTGGATGTACGTGCCAATTTTTGAGAACGTGTTTGGCAGATGCCTTCATTCCAGCTGTGTCAATACATGAGCTTGAGGTCTTTTTTTCTTAAAACAAAAAAAAAACAGGGAGGGGAAGCCCTTAGGTATCTACTGAGCCATAGCAAATAGCTGCAGATCCAGCATAAGGGGAGTTTAATGTTATCAGAATGCTAAGATAAACAGAGCATTTTACACTTACGTGTACAGGCATAATTTCCCTATTATAATAAGAGATAAGTATGTAAGTATTTTTCCAAATGTGTACCTCTGGACGACTTACCACCTACTTGCATATAAGATTTGAACAAACACAGTAATGTGGTATTTCCTCGTTGTCTAAGACTCCGAATATCCATCGTCTCTACTAGTGATGTAACCCATAAAGTATTAGAGCTGATTTGTATATTATCCAGTTTTTGCTTTTCCCATGAATTTTTCCCATGTTCTAAACATTTCTGCTTATTCCAGAAGTACAAGAAAATACAGCTCCAATCCCAGTAGAAGACTAGAATTATACTTATTTGAATGCAGAGGTCAGGGTGTGAATTTCTACATATGTTTGTGCATATAATGTGATGTGAAAGAAATCCAGGCAAGCTAGATGTTAAAGCCAGAATCTGAGATTCACTTGGGGGCTCTCAATTGAGTGCTTATGTACATACCTAGGCAGCTCAGCTACTTTTGGTCCAGGAAAAACTTGTGTGACAGCAATAATTAAATATTTTATTCACATGTAGTGCATCCTTCATGCCAGCTAGCTCAGCAACCAAAGGAACTGAGTATAGCAGCAAGGGGGAGAGAGGTACTAAAGGCACAGCTGAAGAGCTTCCATCTGCCAAGGTCATGTGATTGGTAGTAAGGGTGGAAAAAGATGGCTAACTTGAAGGATTGGGATAGCAAGTCCATAGCCACATAGACTGGAAGCAACTAGTTACCTTAACAGGTAGCTATTACAAGGAAAAGATGACTCTTTCACTTGTAGCACCGCACAGACTTTGGGATTCATTTCTGGCTTTTCTG
This sequence comes from Centrocercus urophasianus, assembly GCF_019232065.1. NCBI lineage: Eukaryota > Metazoa > Chordata > Aves > Galliformes > Phasianidae > Centrocercus > Centrocercus urophasianus. The sequence continues at coordinate 11,556,873 of NW_024884722.1, forward strand.
AATTCGGTAATAACTGGAGTAGTGCAAGGAATTCAATTCCCTGTGCTGCTGCTGAGCCCTAAGTATTAGCTGTTTAGCTATTACTATCAACTATTGCTGGAGAACAGCAAATCCTGGTCTCAGTTCTTGGCCTTCTGTTCTGACTTTTAGCTCCATAAGGCAAAGTACTGTTCTGTTAATAGCCAAAAAAATGATATCAGCAGAGACCAGCCATCCAGAGGTCCCCACCTCCTACTTCCCATCTCTTCCCTCTCCTCAGGAAGCCCTCTTCTCAGACATTGTTTCCATCACCAAATTAAGCCAAAACTGCTGTAGCAGTTTTTACCTTGAAAACACAACTTAGCATTCAGATTCCTTTTAAAAAAGATGGAGGAGAGAAAAGTGTCTCCTGTGCATTCTATATTTGCTTTGGGTTCACAGGGCTTTTAAGTGATGCTCTTAAGCTGAAGCTGCTGTTATGTTGGTGTGGGGTTTCTTGTAAAATGCTGAAGCAAGGCTCTGGAGCGTGCAAGCACTTAGATGGGCTGACTCTTGACAGTCTTTGACTCTCCAAACTTAACTTATTTTCTTTGAGAGGGAGAATGCTCACATTCCTTCAAAAAACAGACAAAAAAACCCAATGAAACAGTAGTACAAGAGTTTCTATGTTGGTAGTTCTCCATTCAGCTTTTGGTGGTCTGATAGAAAACCTGTTTCATGGCTCATATAGAAATTGCAATTCCTGTGATGCCTGACAAGTTTTCTCCTATGCTGGACTACCAGAAGAGGAACTGCAGGCAAGACACCTTTCTCTTTTCTCTCACATGAGAAATCTAGCAACTCTGCTGCCCAGCCAGAGCAATGTAAAGTTCTTGGGGTATTTCCTCAGCAAATTTGAAAACCTCTTGGAGAAGAGCAATAATATAGGCTATAGTGGGTTTGTTTTTTGTTTACTCCTGAAGTTGTATGTACCTAGAGGTCAACCACAAGTAATTGCAAGTTAGATTAGAACCCTTGTACACTTGACTGCTTTTGCAAAATGGGGCTTCCAGCTGGGAATGGATTTGCCCCTGGAAATGCATAGATACTGTGCTGCTAGGATGTAGCTCTAGGACTTGAACCGGTTGGAGGGGTCACGACATGCAGTTGAGCTGCAATCCTAATATTGGAGTCTCCTTCTCTGGAGATGTTCAAGACCGGCCTGGATGCCTATCTGTGCAACCTGGTGTAGGGAACCTGGTTTGGCAGGGGGGTTGGACACGATGATCTCTGGAGGTCCCTTCCAACCCCTACAATTCTGTGATTCTGTGTGATTCTAACATGTGGCCCAGTCTGGTTTGGTATGGTACGTAAAAGGCTGTGAATCTGTGCTGTCAGTCTTCATTATGTTCCAGTGGGATGTCTGGTACAAGTACATCTTTTTTCTTTTAGCACATCCTCTGTTTGAGCCCTGCTTCCATGTTTAAAAGGAGATAAACCTTGCTTATGGCTACCATGAAATCTGTGGTGCACACAGGCTGAGAAACCTTGTGTTTGAAGATGAAAGCTGCCTTTAATATTTCACTGACTTTAATAATTCACCCAGAGATGACAGCCTCAGTCTGATGGGCAGTGACTCACATATGAACCTCTATACCCTAAACCACAGTAAGGGCCATGTGAGGAAGACCTCTCGCATGTATGCGCATATATAACAGAAAGGTGCCTCTTTGTGATCGCAAGCATGTAAAATGCTCTGAAATCAGGCACTGGCCTTATTTCATGTGATTTCAGTGCTGTCAACCAGGTGCTGTTGCCAAATGTGTGTGAATAAGCAGCCCGGTGCAGAGAGAAGAGCCAGCATGTACAATGGTAATATCTAACAGTATACGGACACTGCAGTGAAAATTTAGGAAGTGGGTGTGGGAACATGCTTACTGCACAAAATCCCTCATGCAAAATGCTACTTCTGATGTCTTTCTTCTTCTGCGTGTTCTTTGGAGGTCTGTCCAAAGCAATTATAACTGACTTTTCTACATGTATCAAATATACATGCACTGTGTGGGAAGTAAGAGCTCCAGAGGGGAGGAAAAAGCAAGTGCCTGCATCTGTACAGCAATGCTCACACCCGAGCTGTTCTTTAAAAAAGCAGACAGCATCTCTGAGTGAAAATAGTCAGCTGTTGGTGTGAAAACGTCTGTGTGCCATATTTGAAGAGGCCTGATAGCATCTAGTACTGCTTTGCAGGGCAACTCAAATTGTTGGAACTGTCTTTTGAGGTTTCTTGATCTAAGGCACAAAGACTTAGAGGTAGCAGCTCTCTCAACTGCAAAGAGCACATCCAGATGTACCAAACTGCTGCTTAAGTGTGGTTTTTCCAAGACTCTTGAGAGGTGGAGTGTTATATAAGTGTTTGTTTAGAAGAATGTGTTGTCCACTCATGCAGGAGAGATTCTTATTCCCTTTTTACAGTGTTGCTACCCTTGTTTATTTTGGTTAATTTGAAAGTTGGCAGTAAAGATCTACAGAGAACTTAATGGCTGAGGGGAGAACTAGAGGCCAGTATTCAGCAAGATCATGGTTGGTTTTTTTTTTTTTGTTTTTAAGATTTTTTTTGTGGCACCTCATAAGCTACTTTTGTTCAAGCCCTAAATTTCCTGTCTGTGTGCAGAAATATGGAAGCAAAGATGGGTGAGGGTCAACGTAATTGAAACTTTCACAAAATATAGTCCTATAACTGTTTTGTGAATCACTGTTTTCTGGTGGTTTCCAGTAGGGTTGGTTGACGAGAACCCTTGCTTCCTTAATTCTACATTTTTTAAAGCCTTTTGGTGAGAGAGCTAGGAATATAATTAAAATCAGAATTATGATTCTTAGAATCCTTTTTTGGGGTCACTTATTCTTAAATGTCACTAATCTTGTTTCACAGTCATCATTGTATTAGAAGTGGAACTCTTTCATCCCTTAATAGCTGATGTAGATCCGTACCAAAATCTGAGCGATCAGAAGCTAGATGGACCTTGTGAGTATTGAGGTATCTTGGCTATTGCAGCGAAGGACGCTGACGTATGCCAACCAAAAAGTCCAACTCACATGGAGAGAATGTTGCATGCTTACCTTAGAAATTTGTATTCCTGGATTAATATTAAGGCATAATTTTGAGTAATACAGCAAAACTTAAGCTGAGCTTGATGCCATGGCTATAGTTCTCTATGTGCCTCCTCTGGGACTGAAACTCCCTTTGAATCCTTACCAGGGCTGAGGTCCAGGTTATAATCTCCATCTAGACATCCATGCCACATCAGCTTTAGAGCTGCATATTGATGTCTGAGAGTCAGAGGTATCTGTAAGGGTTAACCCGAGCTACAAGTCACTGCCTAATTTTTACAGATGGTGTGAGTGCAAGAGTGAACCTCAGACTGGCTTGGCAGCGCACACAGATAACTTTACATAATTCCATGCAGATGTTGCTGTAGAATGGTTTTAATAATGAATTGTGAAGTTGAGCTAAACTCCAGCGTGGAGAGAAAACTCAAAATAAATGCAGTGTTTTGTTCTGTTTCAAAAGTAAATTTTCTAACAACGTTTCTGCAATACCGTGATGGTTTGGGAAAGATGGCAGGGGAGGGACAAGCAGTAGTTGCCTTATTTTAGTCTTACTTTCTGCAAACAAAGGCCAATCTGGCTAACTTGCCTGTAGACCAGGAACTGTGTGAACTTACTAAATAAATAAATAAATAGGTGGTGCTGGTGGGGCCAAATAGCAGCTGCTGTCATATTTTTGATGGATTGGTAGTGCAGAGCAAGCTACGGCATTAACAGCTGGGCAGATTTGCTTTCTGCAAGTTGTGGGTGTCATGCACAAGCTGCATTGTGGCACTTACTTGCCCTTCCGCCACTTTCTTCTAGGAGGCTCTAAGTTCTTGCTCTATGTTATTTACTTTCAGTAAAGGATATGGCTTAGGTGTGCTATCATAATTCAGATACCTTACCTTGTAAAGTATGAGCTACCTTAGCAATTTCTGCCTGTCCACTCTAAAACTCCACATTTTTCTTGTGAGCATCCATTTGTACTTTTCTTCTTTTTGTGCTTAATTACAAGCATGTACTGAACTGTGTTTGCTACCCATGTCAATGCATTACTGGTAAACGAGGAACAACCATGAAGATGCATTTTTGAAACTCTCTGGCAGATTCTGAGTGCTTGCTGCTGTGGCCTTCGTGGCAAGAGAATCCACCTCCTGCTGAGGAGGAATAACTAAATTTAAACTTTCCAACCATGAGCTTTGTGAAGCAAAGTTTCCAACCCTCTGCTGGGCCAGAAAATGGAAAGCCGTGTCTGAGCTTGGAGGGTAAATAAATAGAGCAACCTAGCAGCTGTGCTGTGACAAGCAAGGGGGTTTGTTCCTTGGGCCACATGTCTCCCTGCAGCAGGCTCCAGGAAGGAAAATGAGGAATTCTAACTCCTGTCTTCCAGTACAACCTTCCCTAACAAATTTTGATATGAATGTGGGAGGAGAAGGGTTGCAGAAGGGCTGTGTGGCCACCACGTGAGTCTGTGATTTGCCATAAATGTATTAAGTTTGTGCCCCATCTATTTATAAACCAGCCAGCTTGTCTCTGTCTTAGCTCATTACAGGCAGGTTCAGGTTCCTGTGAAATTTCTTGGTTTTATGATGGCCATTAACGTATGTAAACTGTTTTGAAGCACTTGTACAGAAATAACTGCTTTCTCATCTCTCTTTGGGGAGGCTCTGAAACTGGTGTTGAACAATAGCTGGTGCTATTCTGACAAATCAGCTTGCATTTTTGGGGAGATATTATAGAAGGTAAAACATTTCCATTGTTTCCTTAGCTTTTTATTGTCCTGTATCTTAACCCTGCCCTTACCTGATGGGAGCAAAATGTACTTCTACTTGCAACTGAGAGCCACGGTTTGTTGGGTGAGCAGCTTTACATTGAACTTAACACAAGAATCTATAGCTGAATGGCGCCAAGGAAGAGAAGAGGCAAGGATAATTACAACAGGGATGCACTCAACTAAAAGTTGGATGAGTAAGATTGTAGGTGAACCATCCATAGCTGTGACCTAAAGGTTCTCTCAATAGAGTTCACTGTCATTGATGTTTTTTATAAACGGTGATGGAAACATGGAGATTCAGATGAGAAGCCAAATAGCTTGTGCTTACAGCCTGAAGTCATGTTTCAGTTGTTGTTTTCTCCTCTTATTTCTGAGTAGTCCTTCCTGGAGTGTTGAATTCTGGTCATGATTGTTGAATGACAGCCTCAGTGACAAGTGTGCTAGAAGCACTTTTAGCCTAATCTGAGATTTGTGCCCTTCAGTTAGTCTTTTTAACTCCTTTTTTTTTTTTTTTTTCTTTTGGTGATGCACCATATCAGGATTTGTGCCATCTCCTTCATTTCCCCAATGCTGAGGAAGTGTTTCAATTCTGTAGATGTACACATTGCAAAAGCTTTGAGAGACTGAACTGAATAACTCCAATCAGAGTTGTTACGGATAGATTTCAGATTTCTTAGAAGAAACTGTCCTTAACAATTATTTCTTTATTTTTGTGACTCGCTTGTGCACTCATCTGGCACTGTGAGAGTATCTGATAGAAACAGCCTCTTTCTAGGAGGATTCAGAGTGATTTAAACCTACTCTAAATGTTTTGACTCTCTGTCTACCTGTTTCTCAGTAGCATCTCACTATTCTTGCTCTTACTCTGTTGACTGAGCAACTTCTTTTGCTTCTTTTGTAGGATGGTGGTTTGTGAGCACTGCAGAGGAGCAGGGCTGGGTCCCTGCTACATACCTGGAATCCCAAAATGGAACCAGAGATGATTCTGACATCAACACATCCAAAACTGGGGAAGGTATGGAAAGCTTTTTGTTATCAAGGGGAAACTGATACTTGCTTTGCTTTATGCTTTTCCACCTGTAGGAAACAAACTATGAAGGCTCTTATCACCATTTGTGGCTGCTAAACCACTGCAGAACTTCTCTGACTTTTTTGTATCAGTACATAAATTGTTGCAGAAGAAACTGGGGAAAAGCACAAGCGTGTAATCCCTTTGTGACTCGGACTGTCACTGTAACAAAAGTTCTAAAGCAGAAATGATGTTCATTTTAATACTCTTAATATGAAAACAACTTTTGTGCAAGTCCAAGCACTGTGTTCTTGTAGAGATCTTGGATTGTGGTGGCTTCTGAAAGAGAGAATTTGCATAGCTTATCTACAGAAATTATACAAATGAGAGCTGTTAATTGGAAGATGCTGCTTTTTGAAGCCACAGGCGATGAAAAAGAGGTTCAACTTCAGTGGTGGCTTCTCATTACACTTTTTAAATAAATCCTTGAAACTAGCTTAACTGCTGCTTGCTGTGGACTGTGAGTGTGCGGAGGTCTTATTCTGCTAAAAATGAGATACCATTTGTCATGTATATGTATTCAGCAGCACTGCTTTTTTGGCTAAAGATGCTTATTCAGGTTCCAGAAATGGAACAGTACAGCCTCATGTGTTCCCCTTTTCCATTATGAAAGACTAACCACATCTTAATGGACTTTTCATGTAGTAACTGTGTACAAAGGACACTTTTATTATTATTTGCTCCATTCTAATGAATCTCTAGCTAAATTTGTAGGTGCTTTTGACATGATGCTTATTCTACAATGTATGTGGAAAACAAACAGAACTTCCTGTCGTACAGATAGGTTTGAGATGTGTTGGGATGATTCTGCCCATTAAGATAGCTAACAGCCAGAACATTATTTTGTGCTGGACATCAGGAGTGATATCTATGGCTTATTGACATCTTTGGCTCTAATTCTTTTTTCCCTGCTCAAAGCTACTTGTATCCTGGGTCACTTAGGATTTCGAGACCTACTGGTAGACCAATCTGCTATGACACAACGTTTTAGCAGATGCAAAAGCAGTTAGTGAAGTTCCTGCTGGTAAAGAGCAAGCAACTTAATGCTGTTCTCTGAAAGAGTGAAGAATGTCTTGTCTGTTGATATGTAACTGCCTCCCTTTTCCTGACTCTTAAATATGGCGTGTGCTTGACAGCCTTATTGCTTTAACTGCTTTCATTTTAAGATCTCTTCCTTTCATGTTGCCCTCTGGAGTGTACTCTGCACAGGGTTGTTGCTGCATGGCAGTCTTGGTAATGGAAAATCCATCAAATGTTTATTATCTTCTTCTTCTCGGCCCTCTTTAATCTGCTACGTTGCTCTCCTCAGCTATGGTCAGCAGTCACATTCCCTGTCTTACTGCAAATCCAGATACATTGAAATCTGAGACCATTCTTCCCATGTTCAGTTCCATCCCAGTGACAAATCTAATTGCGTTACCTCCACAGCTGCTTTGATGTGCCCAACTTTTCTTTGCTTTTCAGTAACTTTGCTCTATGTTATTAACCACAAGCTGAGGCTTCTTTTGTTCTTCTTTTCCTCCTTTCGTTTTTTGTTTTTTTTTTTCTTTACTAGAGCTATTCTCCTTGCCACATAGTGAAATGTCCTCCTAATATTTATTAATAAAAAGGAAAGGCTTTCTTCAAAAGTTAGTCCTTCCTTATTGTACAGTTCTATGATAAGGAAAGACCAATTCTTGAAGGACGAGAGGAAATGGCTTCAAGTTGTGCCAGGCTAAGTTTAGGCTGGATATCAGGAAAAACTTCTTTACAGAAAGGGTTGTTAAGCCCTGGAATAGGCTCCCCAGGGAGATGGTTGAGTCACCATGCCTGAATGTGTTGTAAAACCATTTGGATGTGGTGCTGAGGGACATGATGTAGCGGAGGATTGTTAGAGTTAAGGTAATATGGTTAGGTTGCAGTTGGACTTGATGATCTTTAAGATCTTTTCCAACCTGAGCGATTCTATGATTCTGTGAGTGTGTAGAAACAAAGATACTTTCACAGACAACTGGCCAACTCTCAGTAAGCAGGTGAAAGGGGTTCCAATAAAACTGGTTGGGTTGCAGTTAAGTGCCCCAGTCTGTGTGTGCAGAGTGTATATGGCAGAAGTGTTTCCGCCTTCTTTTTGAGCCTGCACAACATCTTTCTGTGGGATGAGGGCAGACAGTCAGCTGCTACCTGGGCCTGTGTTTAGAGCATCAGCCTCTTACAAAGTTTGGAAAACTTTTGGAAAGCAATACAGATGAACATTTGCAGCCACAGAAGCTGTTAAATCAGAACTCTGAAATAATCCCCTGAAAGGATTATATACGTTTTGATAAATAACCCTTCTGGTGTCTAAGTATGGATGTTGGGGGGGAGAGGGCAGGGGCATCAGCTGCTTGTTTGGGTAAGTTAATTAATATTTTCTTACTTGAACAGCCAATCCTTCCCTTGATCAAATCACTTTGCTGCTCCTGGTTGCCTACGGAGCGCAGTTCTGGAATCCCACGGTGTCTGCTCTCATGAGTCTGAGAGTACATTCCCCAAATGACTTCAGAGTCAACATAAAGGAATTAATTGATGAAGAGCTTTTGCATTAATCTGATAGCACTAAGCATGCTTCCAACAGAAAGAAAGGCCTTCCATTGGAAGCATGGAAAAAGGAAAGTGTCGAGGTTTTGTGCCAATCCGAATGTTCTGTGTTCACATCTTCACAAGTAGACAAAGGAGCTGAAGTTCAGTTCCATGTATGTAATCTGCAAAACAAGTGGTGTCCTCTGTGCACAGCTGCTCTCACAGTGTCATTTCCATAAATCCTTCATCTTTGTTTATATTTGAAGCATAAGTTACTGTTTGAGTGCAGAACTAATTCACATTTCTAGCTTGTTAGCTTCTTGAGCCTGCTCAAAAACAGGTTAGTTATCAAAATAAGTTTTTATTTCCTTATATTTTTAATCAGTATGTTAGAAGTTGTTTGAATCATGAACGTTATCTGTGGCAGTACTTATGAGTCATATGTTGCAATCAAGGAGACGTCAGTCTCCACTTGAATTCAGTTCCTGAGTGCTGTTAAGTGTGCTCACATATGAGAAGCCATATTCTTTGTTTTTCTACCTGGATTTTTTTTTAACATGATAATTTGCTTAGAGAGGGTTAGAGCTCTGGTTTTGACTGTTGCATGGAATGGACTGAATTCTTCAAAGAGCCTTCAGCCTGACTAGGACATGCAGCAGTACTGTGATATTGATCTGACCTGCCACTGCAGTCACCACGGGCAAGTTTTCCTCTGTTGTGCAGTTTGCTTTTGGGTATACGTGTGTTTTTTCATATTTTTCTTAAAGCCAATAGCAACAGTAGCAATTTTTGACAGTTCTAGGTGACTTATATTTCTCAGGCTCAAGATTCTAACTTGTTTTACTGTACTATATCAACTAAACCGGTTTCTGCCTCCCACCTGATCTGTTTGTTTAACAAGACTGGTGCTTGTAAATGCCATGTTTTGTTTTTATTTCTCACCCTCCCACCATTATTTTTTTTTCCTTTTATGTTTCCATCCATGTTCCAAACTAGTTTCTAAGCGACGCAAGGCTCACCTGAGGCGCCTGGACCGGCGATGGACGCTGGGCGGGATAGTCAACAGGCAGCAGAGTCGAGGTGAATGAATAGCTTCCTGTGGCAACAGCCCTGAGGGCACACTGAAAACCATGCTGCCGCCTCAGCTTTTGTGCACTTGAGTGCTCCCCAGGGTCTCTCTCCCTCGGTACACTGCTGGAGGGAGGCTGAAGCTTCAAAGTTCTGATGTGTGTGTCATATATGAGAGATTGAGGGTATCTTGGAGCCAGGGTTAGGCACCTCAAAAGTGAAAGGCAAATAATTATGTGTAATTCTGTAGCGTGACTGCTTGTGCAGACTGGCAGAGTTCACATCTGTTGTGTTTTGAGTTTGAGCGCATCTGTACTCAGTCTTTCCTACCTCCGCAAGTACAAGGGATACGTTCAGGGCTATGAAGAGCCAAAAAAGAATTCCAGAGTGATCAGAGATGACCAAAGAGATCAGAGATGCGTGCTGGAAAATGCTTGGTGTAGTCTCCTCTCTCCCCTGTAAGCAGGGCTCAGTACTGGAGGAAGAGTTCTAGGGAAGTTCTGGGAGCTTCTGGATGTCAGTCCTAGTTCTTTGAAATGTCACCACCAGCAGCATCTTTTCAGCTTTGGTCTGGTGGGAGCATGGGGGAAAAATCAGCCTCACTTCATGTTTTGAAGCTGCATTTGGAATCTGATGAGGAATCTTCCAAACCAAGCACTTCTCCAGAGCATGCAACTCAACTTTGTTGGAGTAAAAGTACCACTTTCTGTTTTGTTCTCCACTGTCTTGCAGGATCACCCAGGTATTCACTGCACTTTATAAAGGGGGGGAGGGAACCTGCCACTTGTACCACTGTGTGAGTTTTACTTAACCTTACTGAGAGAATGGAACCAGATATAAGCAAAAAGAAGCTTACCAGCTCCCAGTAAAGAGAAAGTGTACTTCTGAAGTTTCAAACTTACCTTCTCCTGGTTTTGGTGGTAGTCCTGTGTGCAGACCCATGAAGATTCCAAGCAACAAATAACTTCAGTGACTTTTTTTAACCTGTGCTTCAAAGTGTCTTTGAGGGAACCACAATAACAGGAGGGGTTATCTTTCCCTAGGGTAGCTTCACCCTGCATTAACCAATACTGTCTTCATAAGGCAAGATCCTGCCTTAGGCACCAGGTACACACCAAAGGTGTCAAAAAACAAACAACGGTAAGCACACATGCTGGCATATAGGGGGGAGAAACAGCTTCTGTACCCAAAGAATTTGGGAGCTACTTATTTTTTCATAGCAAACTCTGCCAGATGCTTCCCAACACTTTAACTAGGAGAACTTTGGGGAATCGGTTTTCTAAGCGCTCTGTTTACCAGTTTATATATATATATATATATATATATATATGAATACATATATATAAATATGTGTTTTCTTTCCTATTCATACTGTACTGAAACAAAACTCAAAAAATGTTAAGGCTGCACGGCCAGTCCTGTAGCATACTGTGCTGGTAATACTCAAGGATCTAAGTTGCATTCCCCTCTTTTTCCTCTTCTACTCATCGTCTGTGCATACATCTTTTCCAGCCCTACCCTCTGGCTGGTGTCATGCTGTCTTCCCTGGCAGTCTTCCTCACCACACAGTCTCTTCTACCCCAGCCTTTGTCTTGCTCTGTAAAAATTTCTTCCCTTTTAGGCCCAAACAGTGCTGGGTTTAAAATTGTCTTGGACAGTGTGCCTTATCTCAAGCTAGATCATGGCAGCATCTCAAGGACTGAACATCTTCCAAGGAGGATCTGCTTGTATGAGTTCCCTCCGATGCATTTCAGCCAAAACTGGCCACATTTGCTAAACCTAAGGTGTATGGTGTTATTTGAGATGTGAGATGAGGAAGTTCTTACAGGAACAGGTTGATGGGAAGTAAAGATAGTGCTCTGAGAACCTGGGGACACACTGGAGGTAGGATGCATCTGGTATAGCAGCAGCCTGTTCAAGCATTCATCCGTTCCAAACTGCATTTGGAGAAGTATGAGTCGTTTTGGGTGTCCAGCCCACTGCTCTCTAACAGATCACGGTTTACATGAGGTCAGTAGAGACTTGTTTTTTGCTTCTTTCCCTCCCATTCCAGCCCAAAAGGCTTCTAACAAGGCCAAATTTGGGTGGGTTTGCACAGAAATGACAGAATACGTGAACTGTGCATATGCTGCTGCTAGCCTTCGAGCTCGTGCTCCAAAGCACAGAAGAACATGAGGCTGCACAAATATGAGGCTGCCAAAACTGCTTAATGCAGGGAAAACAGCTTCCCCTCCCCCACTTGGCCTCTTTCTTGGAAATAAATTCAATTAAACTTTTTGGCTGAAATTCTTCCCACCCAGCGATATTCTGCTTGAGATGGTCCCAGCTTTTTGAGCGGTTAGCTCTGAGAGTTCACCGGAGTTCAAGGCAAGCTAAAAGGATGCTTCCATTCATTAGTGGTACTCAGGCATAAATAGAAACTGTTTTACTGTCTAGTTTTGAGATCAAACTGCTTAAGCCATAACTGAAGATGGATCTGAAGGCCAGGACTTTGGAGGCAACTTGAGGCTTACTTCGTCTTTTTCCAAAGACCTTTAAAGAGGCTGAGCAACCCCAAGTCTCAGATATCTGGGAGTAATGTTGCTGGGTCTGCAAAGAAAGATGAAAGACAAATTATTGAATATCGTAGTAGTGCTCCTTTTATAAAGCTGGAAAAAAATCTGCAAAGAGAACAGCTGTAGTCTGTTTTTACAAAGAGAAACAGATGACATTTGTTACTGAAGTTTTCTCTTTAAAACCGTCTGTGGTGTGCCCAGATCTAAGAGATTATGTTGGTTTATGTTTCTTGTGTAGTTGCAGAGCTTTTTTTTTTTTTTTATTAAAAAAAAAAAAAGTTGAATGTTTCTAGATATGGTATATTTTCTAAATGTTGGCCTGTAGTTTTTTGAGACCCAGCCTAATACAAATGCTGATTGTGAGGAGAAGCTTGAACATTTGTAGTTTTCTTCAGACTGACCCTTGTTGGACCCACAAGGTGCAGAGTTCACATTCTCTTGCACCAGGTGAAATGCTGTTTCTACAGATGCATTTACCTGGAAATTCGCCTAGACGAGAGCTTGGGATTGTTTATGAGCTTATTTCACAAGAAGTCATTTGTGCTATTAGAGTTTGATTGGGAAAAATGGGGGTTTACATGCTGTTTTATATGCCAGATATTTGCTGTAAGTTACTGCTTCTCTGGGTTTGTGCCCAGCATTCTCATTGGAGCTGGTACAGTGCAGGGGGGTACTTTACATTTATTTGTGCCAACAGTGTAGCAACACACAGACTGTATTTCTGTCAAATGAACCTATTATGTAAGAGTAGCTGCTAGCACAAGAAATAGGCTATTGAATGGAAGAGTTAAAGTTCTTGCTTGAAAACTATACGTCTTCCTAGTGCTTGCCCAACTTGTTGGGAGTGATGGAGCAGAGGGGAGGCAGCTCGGAAGCCACCAAATTGCTCTTGAGGCTTGAAGCCATCTTCTTGCCCAAGTGCATCTTTCTGCAGCCTATTTGCCAGCTGTGGCAGCCTGACTGCCACTTTCAAGTGCTAAATCAAATTGGCACAGAGCACTAGATGTAGTTTAGTTTCTTCCTTTTTCTCCTACCTCCTCCCACCCTTGTACTCCAAGCAAAGTAGTAAATGTTTATTACTTCTTGCTGGTTGAATGTCAAGCATGTGTAATACAGAACTGTTTAGAAGAAATGTCATTATTCTTTTGTGTGTGTGTGTGTGTGTGTGTGTGTGTGTGTGTGTGTTGGCATGATGTTTCTGCTATTTAAAGGAAAAAAAAAAAAAAAAAAAGAGGGGACAGGAAGGAATGGGAGAGAGACAAAAGCTGAAGAGCTCCTGTCTGCAGATGGTCACATTTGATAGCTGTGGCTAGTTCTTTTCTCTGCAGAATATTTAGACAAGGAAAGCACAGCCGGTGTTGAGTCGCCGCGTCTCTCTCTGGAGCAGGGAGACTTTTTCCAGAAGCAGGTCTGACAAAGGGGGGAGGGCGAGCAGACTGCTGACTGAGGGGAAAGTATTTTGAAAGAAAATTCTTCTGTGGTTTGGAAGATGTAGGGTTGGGGCTGTTGCATTTTGCTGAGAAATCGTTAATTGGCTAATTTCTAGCCCAGCTCCCCTCTATCCTCCCCCTAACATTTCCAACCAGCCTGGGGTCACAGAAAGTTGGGGGCATGTCCAGGCACCAGCTGAGCAAAGGAAATTGCTCCCTTACTTGGCTCCTGAAGTGCTGTGGATAGCTTGCACGCTTGTTTATGGAGAGAGGAGAGAGCAAACTTCTGAAATCTAGGTGAAGGAGGGGTGTGCATTGCAGGGCATTCAGAACTTGGACACAGAAATGACTGAGCGCTGGCCATTTGCCTGGGAGAGTTGAGACTGATTATGCAGGGCTGGAAATGTGCGTGGTATTTTCACTGCCATAAATGCAAGGTTCCAGTCCCAAATACTTTACAGCCTAAACAAAGAGAATGAAAGCTCATGCATCAAAGGAGCCTGGGCAAGTGGCAATTTGGCATGCATCTTATTACAACCAAAAGGTTTTTCACAGTGGAAAGTGATACTTATTTGGTATTTTTAAAAGCTTTTAGAGAAGGGCTAAAACTAAGCTTGTTTGGCAAAGCAGGAAGCTGGGGTAGGTGAAGCTTATTTTAGTAAGGATTTGAGAGGTTTGGGGTTATTTGATACCATAGAGGAGGGAGCCTGTTCAGGTTGATGAGGCATCATGGGAAAGGCATGGAGCCGAGCACAGAAAGATGAAAGGATTTGGAGGAGTGGGAAATGGAAAGGGAGTGAAACAGTTACGTGTAGTAGGATATTAAAGCAAGATGGTACCCCTAAGGCTTAAAAATGCAAGGTGGGGCAATTCAATTGGATGCCACACCTGATAGAAAGTGGTTGAAGAAGCAGAGTGATTCTGGACAAGAGCAGTGTGCTGGGAAGGTAGCAAAAGAGAGGAGGTGGCTGTGCAAAAGAGGCGGAAGGGTCCGAGATCTAGCTGAGGGGAGCAGCAGTGATAGAAGATTTTGAAGGTGTTGGGAAAAGGAGCTGTTACCTTGGTGATAGACTAGAAAGAATCTGAAATAACCAGTGCCAAGGGAATTGGGAAGGTTGAATAAGGAAGATTTGGAAACTGCTACTGAAGTTCTATGTTACAGCTCTAGCAGTAAAACCAGAGGTCTGCTTTCCTTGACCTGAGTAAGTATAAATCCAGACAACCAGAGGAGGGACCAAGTTCCTTTCTCAAGACACCTCATAACTCTAGTGTGTGTGTGTGAGCACACGTGTAAAATCTGAAGTCTGCGTTTGACAGATGGGATTGGAAGAAACCTTTTAGGCTGTCAAGTTCAGTGCCTTGCTCTTTCTGATAATTAAATAGTTTCTTCAGGAACTGATGTAGCTTCATCTTAGCTGTTCTGAGGTTTTTCCTCTGTCTTAATGGGGCACCTGGTATGGAAAATGCCATATCCAATGTCTAAAATTTCTTTCAGATTTCATTTTCTCGTATAGACAAAAATACAGCAGATGAAACAAAAGGGAACCTGTTTGGGTGTTTGCTGGTTAAAGGGAGGGTGATGGAGTGAATGCATCTGCTGGATCTTTAATGAGAGGCTCTAGTTCTAGACAAAAAAAACACTGTGAAGCATTGTTGCCTTGGTCTGCTGTTACACAAGAATAAGTATCATCTGGCATGAAGTCCTCCTGAATCATAGCATGATTTAAAAGCAATGTTATAAGTACTTTTAATGCAAAAAGTTGCTCTTTATTAAACTGCATCTGAAAATCAGTAGAAAAAGATGCACAGGCACTGTTAAATTGTCCCAACTTGCTTTTTGGATTGTTTGATGTGAGTTACTTCCACGTTGCTTTCAGCAGTCTCAAACAGGACTCTGATCTCAAAGCTAGGAGAAGCTGCACCATCACCAGCCTGTCATTTGTGTATAGGAAAGGCCTCAGCTCTCAGCTTATATAAATGTTGCTTCCAAGCTCTACTGCCTTTCCTGAGGCGACTTAAGGAAAAAACAGAGTAAAATAGAAGCCTGCCTCTGAGGAGAAGAAAAGGAAGGAGGAGAAAGGCCGATGGGGATGTCAGGTTTTATAGTAACAAGTGGACTCAGCACTGGACTGCCAGAGACTCTGGGAATGCTCCAGGTGGGTGGTGTGGGTCTGGTAGTCCAAACAGGGCAGAAATTCTTGTTGTGCACGTTTTAAATGTGTCAGTGTCCAGGAGGAGGGAATGGCATGTGATAATCCTTGCCTTCCAAGCTAAGTGGGTTGCAATTGAATAATGCATGATGTGACAGGCTCGTATCGTATCTCTCTGACAAGAAGGCATTGCTTCCTCATGAGTGCCATGCTTAGATCTACAAGGGTAGCTAATTTTCCAGTAGAGGTATCTCCTTCAGTTGAGCTGGAAAAGATATGTTTGACCTGCAAGCTAGAAATATAGAAATATAAGGGAAGTTGTCTGAACTATTGACAGATCTCTGACTGTCGCGTACTCAGATCAGAAGTGTCTGCGTGCCGTTTTCAACTGATCCTGAAAAGGAGTCAGACTCTCATCTCTTTATTTCCAGAATGCAGCCCTGTAGCTGGTGTATGTGTTTTGTATCACGCAGTAGAGCTAATTCTGCCCACTTGACCTCAACAGTGAAGTTGATGTAATGGAAGCTGCAACTGGGGAATACGAGTTATATTCTTGCTTTTTTTTTTTTTTTTTTTTTTTTTTGACTGGTAATTGTTAAGTCAAAACTTGATGAATCAGGATTAAACACTTGTGAATTCTTTGCAGATCTACGGCACGTAACTTTATTGGTGGGTCTGGGATGGTTCACTGACGTGTATTCTGTACTGTTGCCTGTCATAGTATCTGAACAAAAGCAGTATATCTCAGAATTGCCAGTGTAATTCAGAGCAGTGTCTTTCCACTGGCTGCTGCTCTGCTGATTCTCTCATGAAGCCATTCATCTATGTTAAGTCTTTCCAGTAACTTTACATATCAATCATAAAGTGTCAGATATCTTCTCTTAAAGACTTGTGAATAGTAATCTGATATGTTGAATGCTGCATCAATCCTCTTAAGTGACACAGCTATTGAAAGCTCCACTGCTCCCTCCAGCAAATATTGGTTTATGCGTAACATCCTCTGCCTGGAGACAGTCTCTGAGAAGCAAACCAGAATTACACTTGGGTTGCAAGGGGACCCGTGTCTTCAGAGTACTGTTTAAGTTACAAACCTCATGTATGTTTGTGGTATCCTCTGCACCACTGACAGAAACCAAACGTGTGTAATCTTGGAAACGACCATAATTTTTGCTTTGAAAGCACTTTGCAAGGGGAAATTTTAATGGTGCCTTCCTGTTTTTGATCTGTAAGCTTAAAAATAGAACTGTGAAAGACAAACGTTATTGGGCCCTCTTTTCTGAGTGGATTTTTACCCTCAGAGCTATGATTGTCTTGCTTCATGAGAGAACTTCTCTCTCAGCCTTCCACTTCCATTCAGTCTCTTTTTAATTTCCCCTTCCCTCCCTGCAGGGAGGAATCTCCTGAAGCCTCTCCTCTCGAAGAGGAGTTAACAGATCTAAGAATGAAGGTGCTCCTGGACAGAATAAGACAGACTGTGGCAGCTCAGAAAGACCCACCAGTCTCACCTGTGCATCCTAGTGTTATGGCCCCCTGGATGGGATTACACCCGCCCTAGCAATTCCTTGTTTATTTCAGGGGTTGTCCAGTGTCTCTGGTCATTTGGAGCCACTGACAGGCAGTATTGAGTGTGATGCCAGGAAGCAAGATGAGAGCAGTAGGCCACACAGTAACGACAGTACTGGAGGCAGAGTGCTACTTAGGAGCAGTCTCTCCCCATTAAACCTAAGTAATAGTGTGAAGATAGGAAAGGCTGCAGCTGTGCCAATGGGAGGATGTGGCTTCTCCTTGGTATGGAAATAAATAGGAGGCATTCCTTTTGGAGCAACCTGTATAGACTTGAAACAGTGTTTTCAGTAGGGTAGGAAGAGATCTAATGTTCAGAGGGTAATTGCATCCTGGTTTGCAAAGGACCCTGTCCGCGAATTTTGATTTCACTTGCATTTTCAGACTCAGACATGCTGCTGCTGGAGTTGGTGGGTGAACATTGTGGCCATTCCTCAGCCACAAGAGACCATGCTGGAGCAGGAGTTTGGAATGCTCTGTTGCAGGTGTGAATGCCTGAGCCATGACTTCCCCTGTCCTCTGTAGAAGGAGGGAAGTTGCATCCCTGGAGACAGTAGGACTGCTTTGCCTGGCAAGAGGAGCTGGAACTGGCTGAATTGCTGGCTTTAGCTACAGCAGGTGCACATGAGGAAGAAAGTAAGGGAAACAGAGAGACTCCTGCTGTAGCTGTAGTGGCAAGGGGGAGCTTCAACAGCCTCTGTTACAGAGCAGCTTCGGTGTGGGGGAGACCAAGCAGAGCCTTCTTCCAGTACTAAGCAAGCACATGACAGCTCTTTGTAGCTGTCCTAGAAATGTCTCTGGAAGTGTAGTGTTTCTCTGGAGTGTGTTGCAGCTCTGTACCTGAATTTCCTCTTGGCCCTCTCCTCTGTCCAGAGATTTTCCAGAGTTCACTGTAGCACTTGGGGTTTTGCGGGTGATGAAACTGGATGCAAAACTCCACCAGCAGCAATCATTTTAAATAGATTAAGAACAAGTCTGCCTTTACCGTGCAGAGCAGGAGCACATAGAAGGAAAACTCTCCCGAGACTTTGAAGCCAGGTTTCATTAGCTGCTTCAGTACTCATCAGACTTATCATCTTATAGCAGAGTACGTCTGTGGGGAAGATGCTGTATCTTGATGCTGATCACAAACTGCAATTCCTTAGCAGTAATAAAGTAATTGCATTAACAGGGAGTAGGAGAGAATATTTTCTTTTTGGAAGCAAAGGTTTTCACAGGTTTTACTCTGTCAGAATTAGCATCCAATGCATTCCATTGAAAGGAGTTGATTTCAGATGTCATTTTACTGAATTTTCTGCCATCGGACAGCCTGCCAACTTTTTTCCCCACTTCTCAGATGTTTCTTACTCTGTCTGAGTAAGGATTTTTCTTTTAATTTTCTATACTTCACCCAGCACCAAGATGTAGTTGAACCACAAAACCCAACAGATGGTTGGGTCTGCTTCTCTTTCTCTAAAAATTCTTTCAACCTTCTCATAGCTCCCTTGTTCTGCAGTGATCAGGAACTCTGGATTCATTTAATTTCCTGCCTGTGCACAGACACCCCCCCCCCCCGTTTGCTCCTGGCCGTGCCTTGTTGTGATTGCCAGCAGAAAGTGCTGGAAAGGCTGTTGGATTGTGTACCTCCGTGATGGCCTTCCCCGCTCTGATGTAGCCACAGAAACTCATACTGTTAAATGCACTGTAGCTTGAGTTCAGTGGAGGAGTTTGGTAATTGTTTTCAATGCCAGCTGTACTTTAAGCTAACAGAGGAGAAGATTGCAGCCTTTCAGTACCTAAAGGGAGCCTACAAACAGGAGGGGAATCAACTCTTTGAAAGGATAGATAACAGTGGGACATGGGGAAATGGTTTTAAGTTGAGGGAGGGAAGATTTAGGTTGGATGTCAGGGGGAAGTTCTTTACTATGAGAGTGGTGAGGTGCTGGAACAGGCTGCCCAGAGAGGTTGTGGATGCCCCGTCCCTGGAGGTGTTAAAGGGTAGGTTGGATGGGGCCCTGGGCAGCCTGGTCTAGTATTAAAAGGGGAGTTTGGTGGCCCTGCATGTGGCAGGGGGGTTGGAGATTCATGATCTTTGAGGTCCCTTCCAACGCTGGCCATTCTGTGATTCTGTGAAGATTGACCGAGAGCATGATGGAGATACTGCAGGAGATCACTCCTTGTGGGTGGGCGAAGATGCTGAGATGATGGGTGTTTGCTCTGCTCTTTGGCTTGGGCTCAGCACATCTGCTCACCTCTGCCCAGCCTGGAAAGGTAATAGCTGCTGGAGATGAGTAGAGTGTTTGGCTCAAAGACCATACTTGAAATCTAGGTTATACTTTTGAAGTATGTCTTGGCTTTCTTCTTCTTTACCACTGCCCCTTGTGTACTTCTCTGGAGTGAGGTCTAGCAAAAGTGTGCTTGCAAACACTTCACAACCCACAATCTCAAGATGCTTTATGGTCTCCTATTAAACACAAAACCCTTCTATTCATAGGTCACTTCTTTAAATGCTGGTTCAAGCTCATTCCTGCCACTTCACACTGCTCTGGAGGTGCAGAGAGAGCAGCGTGATGGGCCAACCCCTCCGTGCTGGGGAGCATCAGTCTCTCTGTGGACCTGGGGCTCAGGTTTCAGTAACACAATGCTTCGTGCAGCCATGTACGTGTTCAAAAGAGCCAACTGGCTGGAGCTTCCGCAGTGACGCTCTGCTGATTTGGCAGCTGGGTTGATTCTGTCAAGTTACAGTATGGGAGTGAAGTCCAGCTACAAATCCTCTCTCTTACCCACTCGAGGAACATGGGGAGGGGAGAGGGAAGCTCTCACGGGACTTTGTGTCATTATTGGCATGGAAATGCTTTGTGATTATCAGCAGCAGGGTAGTGGTAAGGGGCTGATTATCTATCATGTCGTCAGCATAAATAATCAGTGGGCCCCTGAGCTGGGCTCCGCCTTTTGCAATGGCTCCACGTAATCACTGCATAACAGTTTAAAAGCAAGCAGAACAGAAAAACAGCTGGACTAATTCTGATCCTAACTGATGTTGCCTTTTCTCCCTTCACCAGAGGAGAAATATGTCACTATTCAGCCGTACGCCAGCCAGGGGAAGGATGAGATTGGGTTCGAAAAAGGGGTCACCGTGGAGGTCATCCAAAAGAACCTGGAAGGATGGTGGTACATCAGGTAAAGAAGCTGTGCTGCCACGGTTCCACAGGGCCTGTGGCAATGAACTTTTCTGATTGTTTACTTAACGTTAGCACTTAACTAATTCTGTAGCTGGGCAAGCAAACCCAGATTATCCATACTGCATCTTGAAGAAACGTAAAGAAAAGGCAAAGACAATGTGATGTTGATTAACGAAATACTACAGTGTGTGCAAAAGCTGTAGATTATTCTAGTGGGGAAATTCCTTAACCTGTGGAAATTTTTTCCTTCCTTCAAGTTAAAAGCCCATATCTGAGTTATGACAGTCCTGACAAGTCCTGTTGCGTGTGATTTTAATATTTCCAGTGTAAGTTTTTCTGCAGTATGTTTAAATCATTTATAGCAATGCTGAAAGGCTGATTGTGGTCTGCTGAGCTGTTTGGGGTAGACAGTGCTGTTTTCAGGGACAAAAGATCAATTTTCTGGCTATTGCTCTTCATAAAATTAACTGACGCTTCAGGTAATTCGCCTGACTTCTGCTTATCCAGACTGGGCCTTCAGGAATGTGTTCCAAGGGCAGGTGAAGTTATCATCACGTATCTAACTATGTATTTGAAATAACAGTCATAGAGGCTTAAGCACTTTAAAAGGAGATTTTTCTGGAAAAATGTTGTTAAATGTATGTTAAGTGTGTCTAAGATAGGGATATAAGGTGTCGGTGCTTTGAAAACTTTCTCCATCTAGGCTTACACAGCATGTAGGATTCTGCCTCTTCATAACAAATGCATTGTTCAGGTGTATGAATCTGGTGGTATTGTGACATCTCAGGTCCTTTTAAACAAGAAGTGATACAACAGATACCTTAAATGCCAGTTTGTCTCTCAGGCAATGCAGCACATCTCCTGGAGCCATCTTTCTGTTCAG
Organism: Centrocercus urophasianus; assembly: GCF_019232065.1. Classification (NCBI taxonomy): domain Eukaryota; kingdom Metazoa; phylum Chordata; class Aves; order Galliformes; family Phasianidae; genus Centrocercus; species Centrocercus urophasianus. Next base: position 11,578,109 of record NW_024884722.1, read on the forward strand.
CATGTAATGATTTTTCCCTTTTCCCTCTTCAAGTTGTAACTTCCTTTTGTTTGAGTTCTGCTTGATTCAATAGCGATGAATGAGGGCTATGAAATTGCTGACCAAAGCAGTGTTGTTGTTTTTCTTGATGTCCTGTAGTTAGAAAATAGATTTTTCTCTTCCATCTAATGCTCCCATAGAGGGAAGAGGCTAATAAAGATAGCAGTGGAGTCAGGGAGGTACTCTAGATAGGAGGCACTCAGAATGCCTGGGTTTGGTCAGGTCACATTTTTTTCTCCTTTAATCATTCTCAGGAGTGGAATCCAAAGTTGCAGCTAGAGGAGCCAACAGCATGTAGACTTTGTGAGGGAAGAAGCAATGCAAGATACCTCCAGTTTATTTTAGTGTTCTTTGAAATGCATCTGCATTACTACCATAGTTTCCCCTTGCCATGCCAACAGCTCTACAATAAATAGAAATCCCTTTCTTTCTTTTCCCTTGCACTGTCCTTTCAACTAGGCACATGGTTTTTTAGGAACTAAAGCACAAGTGTGTGCTTGTCAGGCTCTACAGCAGAAGTGCAATCTGGCATACAGTGATGCTTGCTGAAGTGGCTCCTTCACATTCATCCACTTGAAGGCCACTGGGTTCCACACCCTCTCCATGATAGGCTGGGAATGCAGCACGTCCATAGCTTTTCTTCTTAAAGAGACATTTTGGGTTGAGCAGCCTCTGCTTTGTTGAAAGGTGGATTAGCTCTTCCCCGTAGGAGTGCATTGGGTGCTTTGATGCCATTCGTCCTCTGCTGCTGTAGCGCACTACTCTGCTCTCTGCCTGGAGGTTTATTCAGCTCTTAGAAACTTATTTTTCCACTAGCAACACTTTGAGAAATGTTGATGCAGTGATCCGTCCCTGGCAAGCTGCTTCTTTGCAGCCCAAACCATCTTGAACTTCTTGTGCTATTTATTAGGCTTAAACCCCCATGATACTGTTTGGGACCACTCAGAAAAAAGGTTCCTCATCCTCAACAATTCTGCATTCTGAGCACTGAGTGCCTTACAGGCTGCAACTCTCTCTTCTGCAGTGAGCATGCAGGAAGATGGGAAGAGGTTGCAGCTGAATCCTGCTGCTTTGTTGTTTGCTGAGCTGGATATCAGAGCCCCGCATAAATGTCCAGAAATACAAACAAACCCAGCAGCTTGCAAATGGAATCCACCTTAAAGACATTAGCATGTTCCACCTTAAATATGTAATTTCCCCAAATTCCTTGCCATGTGCTGATCCTCATTTCCTGTCCTTCTTTTTTTCTTTTTTTTTTTTCCTTTTTTCTTCTTTTTTTTTTTCCTCCCCCAGTTTGCTTCCCTCTGGAGTAGTTCCAGTGCTCTGGAGCTGGAAAGCAGATGTGACTCTCAGACTCACACAGGCATTTCTGCCTTTATTTTATTTTATTTTTTTTTAAAACATTCCTATGGTTTGAATCCATTTTTTCCTTCACGTAATATAAACGGAGAGTTTTGGAATCATGGGGAACCAAATCAGAGCACCTCATTCTATAACCCTCCCATTTCTTTGCTATAGAAGCTAGAGACAATATTGATGTTTTCCTTTACTTTTGTATGTTATGTCTTTAAAAAAAATTGTTTCAAATGTGAGAAATGAAACAAATGCTCTGACATGGATCCTTTGTACTGCTCCACTGAGTTCAGTGGATCTGTGCACTTCCTGATGACATTAGCACCCATTGTTTAAATCTTGCTTTCCATCATAACCCTCTCCTGGAGGTACTCTCATGGTGCCTGTTAGCATTCAGATCACAACACACTAAGCAAAGAATTTGCTATCAGTCTGCTGCTTCAGTTTTGTTATTTGTTCTGAGCCTGAGCCCAAGTGAATGAGGTGCACTTGGGGTGGTAAGTAGCTGCCCTAGAGCTGGGAGGGACCTAGGCTGGGGTTTGAGGTATTTCCAGTGGGTTGTGATTATAAAAGAAGGAAGGATGTTTGTGATTCAGCTCTTGGACGTGAAGTGAAGGCTGTTACTGGTTCAAGACTTTTCTGAAGCTGGTTGGCATTTGCCATTAGTTGTTGATCTCCCTGTTTTGTAGGTGAGAGTAGTCTTTGAGCTGATGTTTGCAAAAGCGGTTTGAGATTACCATGTTGTTCAAGAACTAAGGTGTAAGCCTATTTGACATCTTACATAAGCATCATTTTATTTGTGGACATGCAGAAATAAGCTGGCAGTTGCTGGCAGCTACTGCTCAGCATTAACTTCAGATTGAATTTACTGACTCATAGGAAGGAGCAGCTAGCAACAGCCTCTGCCGGGAGGGTACGTTGCCCAGAGTTATGAACTGTCCAGCTATTGCTGCTTCTATTCATTGGGAGAAACTGTGTGAGATCAGAGGTCTGAAGCAGTGGGATTATATGGGCTGATCCAAACAGCCACACACAGTTGGCAGGAGAACTAACGAGCCAGCACAGAACCTGCCTGTTGCTGCTTCTCTGATCTTAAGCATATTAAGTCACCCACAAACTAAGATGGATGTAGAATATTTTTTCTTGCTGATTTTGCACAATCAAGCTCTGTTAAAATAACCTTTGCAGTGTTCGCTGCAGTTCTCAGTGCACTGGCCAGCCTAACTTTCTCTTCAAGCTAAAATCTTGACATTTCCAAATTATGTAAAGTTCTCTGTCCTTCCAAAAACAACAACAAACTTACCTAATGCACTGATCTGTAGCTCTGCAGAAGGACCATCTACTGCAAAAGCAGATGGAGCGAAAAGTCTTCAAGACTTAAAAATGGTACTGAGATGCCTCCTCATAACGGGAGGCATGTGTTGCATTGGAACATATGGAAGTCTTTTTTTTTTTTTCTCTTTCAGCTCAGTTTGTGGTTTGTCTGAAAATCCTCAAAGAGGACAGAATTGTGTAGATCGAAGTCATATCCTGATGCAATATCAGTAGCTTGTTGTTGCATATCTGTTAGAAGCCAAATCAAGTCATTATCACTTCATTACTTTTTATTAGTCTCCTTGCTGCAAACAAAGCTCAAAGCTCTTGGGATGTTTTTCTTTGATACCAGAATCCTTGGAAAAACTCATAGCTGAGCTCTGAACAGGGAAGATCCTTATCTTTGCCTTCATGCATGACAGAGAGAAGCTGCTGTAGGAAACAGAAGCATCTCTGTTTTGTGTCCTTGTTGATATAGATGAGAGGGGAGGAAAAAGCAAGCTTTTGAACACAGAGACCCTTGTACTTGTTGCTGTAAGTACAGAAATTGTTTTGTACAGCAGGATACTAACAAAAAGTCTAAGGAAGACAACGTACAGTATGTGTTCCTGTTTCATCCATAAAGTCTTGGTGCCCTTCTTGAGTGTCCAAATGTGATGGATGAGCCCAGGATGTGCCCTGGTGCATTAATCTCACAGTGAACCACAGAATCCTTGCTTTCCATAACAGTTATGAATCTAATTGAAAACTAATTTTATGATATTTCCCCACCCAGCTTCCTCCTTTGCGGTCTGAATTTCTACTTTCGCTGAAGAGCCTTAGAGTCCTACTGTTTTAACCTTTGTATTTCCTGCAGATTTCCTGAGCACCAGGAATTTAATGAGGCCTGCTTTCCCACTTACAGTTCAAGCACCTGCCTTGGGTATCGTGAGAGATTAAAGAGAGAAGGGCTTCAGTGACTCACTCTGTAGCAAGTTAAGGTTTCATTAGGGAAAGCAGAGTTCATCCACATAGTCCTCCCTGGAGTCTGATTGTAATCTGAAATCCCTGCTGAGGTGTTAGGAATGGCAGGAGTTAGAAAAACCATCTTCCCAAAAGCCCAGTTGTGGAAGAATGACTTCAGTTTGAAGTGTAGCATGAGCAGCTGAGTCTGATGCTCCAGGAACTCGTACTGGATTCAAGTGTCTTTTCAGATTTCCCAGTTTATTTCTTCAAATAGCCCCTAGCTTGTTTAAGAAAATGAGTCTCCATCAAAGCTGGTTGTATTTTTTTCTAGTCACATTTTTTTCTTGACCATGCAGTGATGGAGGAAGCTACAGTGGTTCAACAATCCCGTATTCTCCATAAAAATAAAAAAGCTGATCAGACAAGACTGGGAGTTATGAGAGGAGGGGAAGTATTCATTATTATAATTACAAGGAGATAGGATTGCACAAGTACCTTTTATAGAGCGCATGCAGGGGCTCTGTGTGTGGATGAATTTCATTCTTATTTTAACTCTTTTCTATTTTGAGTTGCTGCTTGGAAGGGTTAAAATCTTTTACTCACTAGCTTGCATTTTTTTGCTGTACGGAAGAATACTGAATTTTTTTTAGTACTGTCTAGATGGGGCATAAAACAAAAGTGTTCAAGCTCTTGGTCTTGTGAGTAACTATGTTCCTTACTCAGAGAGACTTTATGATAAGTGACTTTTGACTGTAGTCTGCAGTTTGCTACTAGCTGAACTGACTTTGAGATGTCAATAGGTAATAAATTCAGTACTCAGATCAGCTTTTGTGGTCTCCAAGTTTTGTTTTATGCCATTATCCATTAATTTTGCCTTTGTTGTTGCACCTGAACTGCATTGAGAAAGCTGTGTTCAATGTGTTGATATTTCCTTTTGCGCCTGCAGGTATCTTGGAAAAGAGGGCTGGGCCCCAGCTTCATATCTGAAGAAGGCTAAAGATGATCTTCCATCTAGAAAAAAGAACTTAACTGGGCCAGTGGAAATCATTGGAAACATCATGGAGATCAGCAACCTGCTGAACAAGAAATCCACTGACAAGGAAACTCAAGCAGAAAATGAGACCTCAGAAACACATATCACCAAGAAGGAAATCAGTTTGCCTATTCTTTGCAATGACTCTAATGGTAATGCCATGATGACACCGGACAAGCAGGCTTCCAAACTGGCCCAGGGATCTCCAGCCATAGCAAGGATAGCGCCACAAAGAGCTCAGATAAGTAAGTCATTAAAGTAGTGAAGATTTCCAATTTGCAATGAATTGTTTTCTATCTTTCAGGACTGGTGTTACTTAAGGTCAGCTTAGGTCCAGCATATGCTGCCCTTAGAGCTGAGCCTGCTGTGTAGATCTTTGCACTTGTCTGTAGATTTGCAGGAACTCCAAGTTACGGTCATTTTTTAATAGTGATAAAATTTGACTTTATATAAAGACTGGCTAATGCTTGTTTATTTTAGCCTCTGTGTGGAGACTTAACATTTTATTTCAGGAAAAGGTTTTTTTCCCTCTTCTATGCACCATAAAATGTGCTGCCCCTCAGCTGTGGTAATGCAGATGATGTAATGGTGCGTTCAAATCAAGGAGATCATGTACATCTTATCTTGCATTTGTTTTGCTTTTTTCCTGGGATCAAGTTGCTATAATGTTTGTACTGCTTCATCGGCAAAATGCAGATGCTAACACTCATCTGGGCAGGGAATGGTAAGATACTTTGAGAAAGGATAATATAAATGTTACTAATAGAGTGGATTATTTTTACTGCTGGGGGGAAAGCTAGATATTAGGCCAGTTCTTTGCTGGCTTGTCTCCAATGGCCTGGTCAGTTCCAGCAGAAAATACAATCCACTACTTTCTGGCAGTGATTTCCTTTTAAATTTGCTAGCCTAGCTGAGATGAATAGCAAAGTTGCCTTAGTATTTCTAATATATCCTCTTCCTGCTTCCTGCCTTGTTTCACAGAGGTTGCTTAAATATTTCAAATATTGATTTCTAGTAATTGTAACAGAGGAGAGCTGCTGAAGAATGTGTTTAGCAGTATCTAACAAGTTAAAGAAAATTTCCCCTCATCTTTCCTGCTTAGGTTCTCCAAATTTAAGAACAAGGCCACCCCCACGAAGAGAATCCAGTCTGGTTTGTATTGTTTTACAATATATAGTAGCAGTGGGGTAGGAGGAGTGTGGGTACTTCATTAGGCTTCCTACAATTGTACTAAGTGTGGTGCAGTGGGGCATATCAGAGACATCCTTTATTTTCATGACTGTTCATTTTATTGTTGAACAGACATAGATACCCTAATGTTAATTGGGAGATTTGTTTTCTTTAGTTAGGGCAACATCTTGAAAATTTTTGAAAATGTTGAACTGTTCTTAATTTGCAGTCCCATATCAGAATATTTTGATGCTATGTTATGTCTGAACCTAGAAAATAGTCACTTTCATTCCTACTGAAAAGGTATTTTGAGGAGGAGAAAGTCGTGTTGGACGTGAGACAGTTATTGGGAGTTAGATATCAGAAGCCTTCACAAATGAGTATGCAGAACTCTAACTGATCTGACCCAGCAGTTTCATACCAACCCTTCAACCATATGAAGAATTGGTGGTATGAGTATTTTCACAGGAGAATAAAAGTTTTAAGTAGGGAGAACGTTGTAAATCCACTGTGTCCTGTGAATGTGCATTAAAGCCAGTTTGGCTGACTTAGAAGTTTTAAAGTTCTTCTGAATATTTTTTTCAAGGACTCTGTCTTTTGACCTGAAATGATAGATGACTTGTCGTAACACCTGGGAGTGTCTTCCCTCCTTCCATTGCTCCCATCTCTGAGGTGGCTAAGCTTCACTGTCGTATATGTTTAAAATGACTTGGGATCTTATGGAAGGGTGCGTGCTGCAGGAGTAAGACCTTCTTTGATCCTTTTTTTTCAAAGCTGGGAGTGTGGAATTTTGAAACAATTTATGACATTTGGACCATCATCTGGGTAGTTCACATCTGAAGTAATCTATCGCACAGAAGTCACAGTAATAACTTCTTTATAGACAGACAATGCATAGTATTCAATCTTTGCTACAGCTTTTTTTGGTCAGTTTGTGTTACTTGAGATGCCTCTCAAGCAATCAGGTGAATATACCCTCTAAAATGTGATAGCTTAATGTAAAAGCATATAGCTTTTAGAGAAGTCTGATATGCTATTGTAATAGCCATAAATATCAGTGCCTTTTTTCTCATGGAGCCATTGTAAAATGTAAATGTGGGTTTTGTTGACATTTGGATGTTGGTATTGTTTTGGGACTGTTATGGAGAGAAACAGGAATCTTTTTGTTCTATAGTGACGTTCTTCCCCTTCTTTTATCACTTAAGCTGAGCAAAGCTCTCCTTTCTTGTTGAAGATATCCATTTGGTCATGTCATTGAAGAATTACAATCCAGCAGCGTATTAAAAGCAGTAATTACATTACATTTTTATAGTAGTATATTTGGCAATAGGCAGAATCTATCATAGGCATGTTGCAATGCATTTTTCTGCAGTTGTGACAAGTCATCCAGAATGGAGTGTTACTGGACAAAGCCCCAGAGTAAATGGGGTGGCTGTGACTGGTATGGCAGCTCACAGTTTATGCCCCATCAGTAAAATGTTTTACTGTTCAGGTAAAGATTATCACACTCGCAGTAGCTAGCAAAAATGTCATTGACAGTGCATATTTAGAAAGCCTTCTCTCTTGCATCCCATCTCTTTAGGAAGTTGCACAGGAAGAAGAAAGAGTTCAGTGAATAGAATGTCTGAGAAGGCAATTTCTCGTTCATACTGCTGTTCAGCCTGCTGTTTCTATGGTTTAACTGAACGAAACTTCCTGTTTGCCATAGGGTTTTCAGTTGCCCAAACCACCAGAGCCACCCTCTGTGGAAGTGGAATACTACACCATTGCAGAGTTCCAGTCGTGTATCTCTGATGGGATAAGCTTTCGCGGTGGACAAAAGGCAGAGGTGAGCCTTAACAGTGCAAACAGTGGAAAAATAATGCTTGGCTGTTGTAGGGGACAGGATTGAAATGCAAGGAGCGAAAAGTAATTCATAGAGATTTTTGTCTAAGTAATGTGTTCCTTATCGTCTCATAGGTTATAGAAAAGAATTCTGGTGGCTGGTGGTATGTGCAGATTGGAGAGAAGGAAGGATGGGCTCCAGCATCTTACATTGACAAGAGGAAGAAGCCAAATTTAAATAGAAGAACAAGTACTTTAACCCGCCCGAAAGTTCCTCCCCCAGCACCACCCAGTAAACCTAAAGACTCTGAAGAAGGAACGACTGGAATGGTTTCTTCAGAGAATACCCAGGACTCTCCCCACAAGGTGAAATATGAAGAACCTGAGTATGATGTGCCTGCCTTTGGCTTTGATTCAGAGTGTGAAGTAAATGAAAGTCATCGTGAAGAGGGCACTCCTGAGAAACGACTGTTTCAGCCCCTCAAGCCCTCTCCTGTGTCATCACTTCAGAAAGCAAAGTTCAAAGTAGGAGAGTCTTCAGAGGATGTTGCTAATGAAGAAGAGACCATTTATGAGAATGAGGGGTTCAGGCGTTATGTGGAAGATTCTTTGTCCAATAAGGAATCTAGTGGAGACTCTGATTCTCAGAAAAGCTCTTCTCTTTCTTTGATTCGAAGGAACTCGCCATGTTCTCTCTCTCCTAAATCATCGTTCATGAAGCCCAAGATGGAAAAAGACATCCAGCCCGAGATTGGAAAATGTCACTATTCTAGGAGTGAGGAGACAAAACCAAGATCAGCTTCAGATGTTGGCTTACGTAGCGTGCCAAGAACAGGCATGAAGAAAGAGCCTGGGCAGAGTCCTTCAATTAGAGCAAAACCAATTGTTAGGCCCAAACCATTCCTGAACAAGGCAGATTCTCAGAGTCAAGAAAAGATGGATATCAGCACTTTAAGGCGTCAGCTGAGGCCAACTGGGCAACTCAGAGGTGGACTTAAAGGTTCGAGAAGTGAAGAGTCTGAAAGCCCACCACACACAGCTTCTGAAAACCACGATGACCATGTGAGGAGGGGCTCAGCTGACCTCATTACAGTTCCTTCCCGTGGCATTTTCTGTTCTAGCCATCCAGCCAAAACTGAGCAGGAAAATGATTCCAGGTGTTTCTATGTGACCACTGACTCATACCAGAAGGTACAGGATTCTGAAATTTGCTTCCCAGCAGGAGTGGAAGTGGAAGTGCTTGAAAAGCAAGCCAGTGGGTGGTGGTACCTGAAATATGGAGATATGGAAGGCTGGGCTCCTTCCCATTACTTGGCTCTCCCTGATAACCAGCAAGAAACCACATCAGTGGAGACCGATGCCTCATTCACCAGGAACAGGAAAAATGAAAATAAATCAAACAGCTTAGAGAAGATAGAGAAGAGGGTTCAGGCTTTGAACACCATCAACCAGAGCAAACGTGCAACACCACCCATCCCAAGCAAACCTCCAGGTGGATTTTCAAAAACATCAGGACCTGTAAAAATGCGGAATGGTGTGAGGCAGCTTGCTGTCCGGCCTCAGTCGGTGTTTGTCTCCCCACCACCTAAGGATAACAACTTGTCGTGTTCCTTGCGCAGAAATGAGTCTTTAACAGCCACAGACCATCTTAGAAATGTGCGTCGCAATTCCTCCTTCAGTAATGCACGGTCACAGCCAGGTGATGCAAAGGGAAAGCAGCCTGAGAGGTCGGGCTCCGAGGGTTCAGAGCCCACCTCCAACCTCCCCAGCCAGAGGAATGGGATCCCCGTGTCTACTGTCAGGCCAAAGCCCATTGAAAAATCCCAGTTCATCCATAACAACCTCAAGGACATCTATGTTTCGATTGCAGACTATGAAGGGGATGAGGAGACTGCAGGATTTCAAGAAGGTGTCTGCATGGAGGTCCTTGAAAGGAACCCAAATGGCTGGTGGTACTGCCAGATCATGAATGGTGTGAAGCCATTCAAGGGCTGGGTGCCCTCAAATTATTTGGAGAAAAAGAACTAGTATTGCAATATCTTCAACCTCCCTAATTTATACTGTTCCTGCTGTGTACATGTGGAAAAAAATAACTGCTATACACAAAGACCTTTCCCATGTGCCCCAGTTTGTACAAAGGGACAAAGGAGTCTATGCTGAGGACAAATCTGCCATGTTCTGGAGAGGTTTGTGGGGTTAACATGTTGTAAGCAACTATGAAGATGCAGCAGTCAACTGCCTTTTTGTGAAGTTGTTAATAATCTTATATGTGTAACAGGGTATGACATCCCATCTTTCCCGTTATTGATAGGAAACCAAGTGTGTGCCTTTCATGAGAGAAATACACATGCATCTCAACTTGGGGAGTTCTGTGCCAAACTCTTTTACAATCTTGGCTCCCTTTTCTCCTCGTTCTTGTCCGTATGTGGAATACCCAAGAGTTTCAGATGCATTTCTACAACTTGCAGTGAGAAGCAAATGGAATTTTCTGAAACACAAAGGGACTCAAATCCTTTGGAGAAGCTTTTTTTTTTTTTTTTTTTTTTTTTTTGTCTTCTTCTCAACAGTTGTTTGGTCCAGAGTTGGAGCCTTTTCATCGTGGAGAGATTTGGTCTCTGACTTCATCTGTGTGTTCTTTCTGCTAATTCACCCGGAATGGCGATCAGGTGGTGTTGGTTGGAGGGCTCCTTGTTTCCTTTCTTTCTGTCTCCTTCTTTGAGTTGATATCAGGTGTTCTGGGGCAGCAATGCCTACTGGTGCTTGTAAAAACAAACCTACAAACCCCATGCTTAAGCACGTTTATTACTTTGTAAGCTCCCTATTTAGTTCTGTGCCTGACTTCTGCCAGGAGATCCTGGTTGAGTCTCTTTACAGAACTGGGTTTCTCAAAACTTGTCATAAAATCAAAATGTACAAAAGTCCCTTAAGACACTGAAGATGTGGCTGTCAAATGCGTTGCTTCTGCTTTTCTAGCAGTCTGGTCCAAATCCAAGCATACTGTCTGCTAGCAGGGCCCATAGAGGTATTAGTTAGAAATAGCTGTAACCTTCTGCAACATCAGTGTTTACAACGAGGGGGAAAAAAAGCCATCAAACTCGGTCTGCACATCTTTAATTTGTATATTTTTGGGGAATTGTTTTTCCATGTTTTGTTTCTTTTCTGTGCATTCTGGGTTGTTTTGTTTTTTTGTTTTTTTTTTTTTTAGTCTTGGTTTACCAAAAGAGACTTAAAACTGAAGTAGGAGCCAAATATGTGTTTCTGTTCCCACTTGAATCCAAGAAGTACATTTGTACTGGAAAGTGTGCCTGGGCTTTTCAGGCTCAGGGATTTAATATCAAAGCAATTAAGTCTAAAACACATTAACCAGGAAGCTGCCTCTTCTAGTTCCATTTCTGTTTGTTTTTTTTTAACTCATGCTTTGAAATGTGGCACCTGATGAAGATGGCGTTGTGTGAAATAGAAGAGGCATCCACTGCAGAAGGCTTTGGAATATGAAGTTATTCTTGAGGTAGCCAACTCTTGTACTGTAAACATCATTGGCCAAATCCCTACTGTACTTGAGAAAGCCTTGCTTATTTTTTTTTTATTTTTAAAATGGTTCTGTTAATCACTCTAAATCAAAATCTAATTCTTTTAAATAGTAGGTAGTCTTGTGTCTGTTTTAAGAGGGAAGAGGCAAACTATTTCACTACTGGTTTACACAAGATGATCCATGCCCTTTTTTTCCACCAGAGCTTCATACGATTTGGCTTGGAAGGTAAAGGTTACAAAGACTTAAAAATAGCTGGGTTCGAGGGTCTGAGTAAAATAGCACAACAGTATTGTGTGTTACGGGGGATGTTTCTCTGCCAAAAAAAAATTATACAATTTATACGTTGTTCTTGTCTTTATTCTTAACTTTTTTTTTGGGGGGGGGGGGAGGGTGGGGCTTTTAATTGCTATGGTAATATTGAGAGAGTTGCCTACAGCTAACCTGTCTGATATCCTTTAGGTGGCCGAAATAACATCGAAGTGCCACAACAGGCTACAAGCAGTGCTGTGTTTTGAGGGGCTCTCAGAATCCAGGCAGGGAGGGGTGGGTGTTTGGGATCCCTTTCAGTTGTGGTGGCAGGAGAAGGAGGTGTATCTGCACAACAGCTTGTATCAGTGTGCAGGACCCTCTTTGTACCTTACATCTTACTATATAATATATATGTATGTATCCAGTTAGCTTCATCTTACTGGATGTGTATCTGAGGCATTGTGGCCCAGTCTCATACTTCTCCCCATTTTTAGTTGTACTAATATGGTCGCAGCTGTAAAAGGCTGTTGGAGATGTTGTGAGATTACAATAGAAGTATTATATTCTTCTGCTGGACAGTATTAAATAGAGCAATACATAGAGTTATCTGCTAGATTGCAGTACTAATAGTAGTGACTTAGTGACTTGTATTAATGTTATGATTTATTTTAACAATAATGATGCGGAAGTGGTTCATTATTTTGAATTAATGCACTTTAACAATAAAAGAAACCAAAATGGAAGCCAATGCAGAGAACTAAGTGCATTATTTAAAGGTGCAGTATATAATTATCATTTTCTTGAAGCACATATTTATTAAGAATTAACTTATTATTTAAAATATTCTAACGTTGTTTAGAGACATTCCCACCAAGTCGTCTCTTTGGGGGGAAGTAGAAGCACAGCTCCCAGATCTTCTGCATTGAGCCACTGAATTCTTCAAGTATGGTGCAGAGTGATGTGAGCCCCCCGCCCAGGGAGAGGAGAGTAGCATACAGCTCAGATAGGAAAGCCCAGGCTGCAACAGATAGTCACACTTACATCCAGCCAAAGTTGAGCCCGGAGTGTCTCTGAGCTGCAGCAGTCCTTGTAGGATTTGAGAAGGAAAAGCTGCTTTTTGTGGCTATTTGTGATGCTTGGTGCCACGTGCCTTGCATGATGCTGAATGGCATGGATGGGTGATGCCTGTATTATCAGGCTTTTCTCAAGCATCAGCCCAATGCACACACTGGCCCAATTGCTGCTTTATCCCATCTTGAAAGCTTTGTGAGGGCTGAGGAAAGCCAGAGCCTATAGATGAGGCTGCAAAGCCAGTGCTGTTGTGACTGCCCCCTGCCCTTCCACAGAAGGGATGAGTGCAGATTAGCTGCTTGTTGTCAGCAATGAGTGAGGGCTGCTGCCTCACACACTGGGCTTGCACCCAGTGGGAAGGCTCTGGTTTGGGCTTCCTTTTATTTGATGCTGTACTTCTGAAAGACACTTCTAAAGCAAATACCATACTCCAGCAGCCCCCGAAAATAGTTACTTTCTTTTCTTTGTCCTCTCCTCTTGCTGTCATCACAGGTGATTTATTTTTTTGTTATTTTTTTATTCTTGCAACTGAAAGATATCAGGTCAATTTTTAATTTTTTTTCCATTGGCAAGCAGCTGGTTTCCAAAAATTGCAAGCCATTTTCTTCATTAGCTGTGAAACAAAGGGAAAGGCCCTGAAGTCCATCAGAGAACTGCCCTGACTGCAGGGCAAACCTGGAAGGGGGGGACTCGAAGGACAGTGCAGTGCAGAAATGTTCGAGCTCTCCTCTGAAATGTTCATGTCGCCTTAAGCTTTATTTACTAAATTTGTCAGAACTGACACTGGATTAAGAGCAATATTTAAACATAACATACACCTCAGTGGGCACTCAATGCAGAAATCAGTAGTACTGTTTAAATCTCCCTCTTTCTGTTCTTGAATCGGACAGAAGAGGAAGTGGGGCCCCAGCGATGCCGACTGCAGCAGAAGGGAGCCCTCATCTGGGGGAGAGGTGGCTGCTGTCACTGCCCCCGCTGTCCCAAAAGCCTTGAATTGGAACCAACAGAGAACCCCAAGCCCAATACCATAGAACAAAATTTGAGAATGTGAAAATTGCATCTTGCTGTATACTGCAACTTTAATAATAATGAGCACTTCTGAGTTCGTTATTGAGGTTTATATAATGCCTGAAAGATTTAATTGCTGTTTTCCTCTGTCTCCCGGTTCATCCCGCTTTCTTGTAATAGCAGTAATATGGTTTTGTTGGCTGCCCTTCCCCATGGAAGGCAGTCCCTGTTAATTCTTCTCTCATGTCTTGCAGTGGGTAGGTGCAGCCATATGTACCAGTCCTTTGCAAGCCAAACTTTCCAAGATAAAAGATGCAATGGGCATGTGCCAGGATATTGAATCACTGTACAAAAACAGCACATGCTCAGTAACTTCACAGATTGAAATTGGCTCATGGTTTGACTCCTAAAAATGGATTTTCACATGCACTGGTACAGCTAAAACATGGTTGTGGCCCTTGTGGATGCACTCCAAAGGCTCTTTCCATTGCGATGCTATAAAGTTTGACGAAGGCATTATATGACTGTTTCCATCACTTTCAGATCTTATTGAATCGTATTTTATTGTAATATATATTCATTGCTTTCCTCAGTTAAAAAGAAAGTTACTGCTTTTATCTTATATGAAAAACAAGGGAATTTGGTAAAGCATTCATTATTTTCATATTCCTAGTATTAACAGAATAGAACTAGTACTATTTAATTTTAGATCTTCATAGCTAGCTTGTTAATAACTCATATTTTCCTGTGTTGTATCCTACTATTTTTTTCTTTTTTTTTTTTCCCAAATACTCTGCATTCTTGAGGAAAAAAAAAAAAATCAAATCCAGTGAGTGGATAAGTGCAATATTCATCAAATAAACAGGCCCCTCATCCAGGACTTGGAGTGGAACGTGCAGTGTGAAATGTTTGCAATTCTCTATTCATGCACTCTTATGGGAACAGGAGATGCAGGGGAGGGGGCAGGTGGATAAAAATGGGACCCTTGGGTCGGTAGGGATGGATAGCTGGGGCTGTTGGTCTTGGAATGGCTGCTTGTCACAGAGAGCATCACCTGGTACTAAAAGTGTAAGGATTGTGCAGCATGTTGCCAGGTTTTTGTATAGGGTGTGCATTAATGTCCTTATTAATACAGAACTTCTGAGTTATGCTTTAAGTACTCTGTATGTCATCCTTGCATGATACTGCCTTCTGGTTTGTCTCTGCTGGTGGTTGTCCTCTTTTGCTTCAGAATCAGTAACTTAAGAAAATACTTCTGCTGGTGCTGTCCCGAGTTTTGATACTGTACTGTTATTTGTATTTATTCTGAGAGCTGTGGAAATGTATTTCTATATGTCCTCATTTCTTTCTTTTTTCCTTACGTTAACAATAAAGAAGAAAGTCCCCATTTTATCCAGGTTATTTCTCACCTGCAGAATTTCACAACTAATCTGACTTGAAATCCTAGTTCCTGGCTTGCAAAGGATGATCATTCAGTTCCAAAGTAAAGCTGAGCAGAAACTCTGCTCTTCAAAAAATAAAAATAAAAAATCCTATTTGAATGGATGGAGAATTTCCACCTGTCCAGAGTAATGTCACCATCCAGGTAACAGCAAAACCTCTCTTTGAAAAACTGGACTGTTTTAATGAGATCCAAAAGTAATGTGAAAGACAAGCATTGGGTTCTTTGAGCTCTGGGGAGTGTTGCTCCTGAAGCTCTACTTGATGTCCCTGGAGGGCAGCTGTACCTCAGCCTTCTGCTTAATTCTTGTCCTGCTGCCCTTGAGTTTGTGAAAAGGCTTGGCTATTACCAGAGACCTTTGCATTCAAATAAGAACTGAGTTCTGTAGCTGTATTGAAATAGATGTTTTTCAAAATCCTGTCATTGATACTAACGCTTTACAGATTCATCTTGTTTTGGGGAGCCAACCCAATTTTTTTCACTTGCTCTTGTTCAAACCAGCCAGAAGTCCAGGAGCATCAGTAGGGTTACAATGGCAGAAACCTTCATGAGCGCTCCCCACAGCCCATTCTCCTAAAGGGGCATGGGAGTGCTGTGCTGGGGCTGCCACGCACCATCTGCTGCATGGAGGTTGTGCGGCTTTGTGAGACCCACTGGAGCTTTGCTGCTGTCTTGCAGGTATGTTTCCAATACTAGCAGCTCCTTCTCTGGCAATATCAGATGTTATTTATCCATGTAGCAAAGTGTTGTGTGTCAATTCAGTGTTCAGTAGCTGCCAACAGCACTAATACAATGGTTCAAGAGCAAATGTTTATTTTTTTCCCTGTTTGCTTTTAATTGTTTGATAGAAGCAGGGACCACCGATGTGGCAATGCATAGGGAATGCGTTTGCATGCTTGAACTCTTCAATGGCCTCTGCTAACCTGTGCCCGGTGCTTCTATTTCCTTTTCTGTCTCTCTGTGCTGCTCAGTGGCCACATCTGTTGTTTGTCTGTAGCTTCAGATGAAGTACTGTATGTAGGGCTGCATCCAGAGTTCTCTCCCAGACTTGGGGTTGCAATGTAGGTTGCTGTTGCTGCTTTTCCTCATCATCTTGAAGCCAGTCGGAGCACCCAGAGTTCCCCAGAACTTCCCCTTGGATATCTTTATTGGGGTGTCAGCTGTGTGGGGTGTCCTTACAGCACGGCTGGGGCTCTGCAGTGATCCCTGGGTGAAAGCTGAGTGCAGACCCGATGGCACAGGCAGAACAAAGTAGCTTCTCCCATTTTATAATGTCATGGCTGGGCTGGTCCCATCACCAATGTTCTTCATTTGTTCTTGCATCGAGGTAGTGTTGATTCTAGTTGAAGAGTGCAATTTTTGTTTTCTTTTGTGTTTGAGGTTTTTTTTAGTTAGTTTGTTTTCTTTAATAAATAAATTTGGTTTAAAGCTTCACACTGGCATTTTTACAGACCTGTTTTTGTCAGCATAAACCACCGCTGTCCTGAGTTGAGACTCCTGTTTGTTACTGAATCAAACTAATGGGAACTGTATTAATGATTTGGAAAGAAATGAAAGGCAACTATATTGGCAGGGAAGGGGTGGGAAAAGATAAAATACAAGGGAAAAAAGTGTTTCTAATAAGGCCGTAAATTATTTGATCTGACACTGCAGGTGCTTTCTCTGTATAGATGGTTTTCATACATCACTGCTCTGCATTAGGATTTTTCATTACTGAGAAAAGTTGAGTTTTACACTCTGTGATGATGGTAGTCTGTATCCTAAAGTCAGTGATCCCCCAAAGCAAGACAAACACATGCCACGTGATTGCTGTACCAGAGGCACTTTGTACCTTTCTTTCTCGGTCCTGTTTGGTGGAGGGAAGAAGCAGAGGGGAAGGAGAATTGCATGGCATTGCCAAAACCCCATCGTCATCCTTGGGGGCATCAAACTGTGTTCTGAGTCTGGATCCCCTGAGCATCCAGGTTGGGCTTGTCTGTCCTACAGAAGCAGGATAGGAGAAAATACTGCAGTCACTGGAACTTAGCCTATAGCTGTTAACAAACTGGAGCAAATAAGAAGGGAATTTAAAAAAAAACAAAAAAACAAAAAAACACCTTTAAAAATATGAGAGATTTCAGTGAATAGCCAATGTTAACTATTGCCTGTCTTAGATTTTCATAGTGGGGGGATGTTATAATTGTTTCCAATCTGTAGAAGACTTTTTTTTTCCCCTTGCTGAAGGGGTTTGCTCATTACTCATGTGGGTTCAGACCTGGAATATTGTGGAAGCAGAGTGCATGGAGCATTACAATGGCTTTTCTGTACTATAAGCTGACTGTTATGGGGTCAATAGTGCACAGAGTAAGTGCATTTCTGTTGTCTGGCTCACATCATGCTGCATCAGTGCTGTTGCTGTACTGCACGTTTAATTGCAGGCAGAGATATTAGTTACTTTGCTCCCAGGTTTGGGGAGAATCAAAGCAATGACATGTCTCAGTTAGGAGCTGGTATCACTTTCACATCAGAAGTCTTGCCTGCAGCTTGATTGCTGCTTCGGTCAAAGCTCAGATGCAGATATCTCTGTTGGGCACGTATATCTGTGGCTGCTTCTAAAACTGTTAATTAGCTCAAACGATTTCTGGAAACAGTAGATAATTAATGGAGCCTAAACCTGTTGCTGAATGAAAGCTGGAATCTGTCGAGTGGTTGTGCTCCCCTCTCCTAGGAGAGCACGTACGGTATGGAAAGCCTTACGGTTTTTACTGTCCCAAACTTATGTTTGATGACAAAATCAATCTAGGTCTGATCTAAACAAGGTTTGCAGTGGGTTTCCTCAGTTGTTGATGTTCTTAATATTAGACGCTGTTGTCATTTTTGTGTTGGTGTAGCACTCCATTTTCTAGCGGATAGGTGGTGGGAATGTACTCTGTGGTGTCTTGGGAGAGCATGTTGGTGACCAGAGACAGAGAAATGTGTGGTTGGTTTTAGTGTGTGTGTGTGGTCAAGTTGGTGATGCTTTTTTGGTTGTTATTTTTGTTGCTGTTTTTAACATGGGAACCATTTTGTCTGCTCTGCTTGGGAAAATGTCCTGAAGTTGTTGTGGTTTCTGTCGTGGTGTATATGGAAAAGGAATAACTGAGAACTGTTTTGTTTTCATATGGAGAGAGTTTATAAGGCGGGAGTCCGTTCCGTTTGTTCTGGGATGTGAGTTAAGCCAAGAGGTAAAGAAAATGAGTCGGAGGAAGCCCTTTTTGTTGTAACAGCTTGGGACCATATTTACTTGTGGCCCATGGTCCAGCTCTATTGAAGGCAGTGAATATTGGTCGTAGTGCAGATGTTTGAGCTTTCTGTCCAAATATTGATTCTTTCAGAGCTGACAGGTATTTTGACATTCATGGCATCAACCATTAATGTACCTACAGCAGACAGGAAGCTATAAGCAGAAATAAGTACTGCAGCCTCACGGAGTGCCCAGTTTTTGTTTAATGAACTTGAACTGATGACCAACATGATTTTGTACAGTGAAGAGCTCCTGATAGGGCCCAAATGTATTTGGCTCTTTGAGATGCTTTCCTAGAACTGCAAATCTGGTGATAGAAAATATTGGCCTTCCAGTCAAAACTGAAAGCCAGAAAATGACATCTTTCATGCAGCAGTATCTCTTGCCATTGGTGGCATGAGTTATCATACAAAATGCCCCTGTCTGAACTGGCACAAAACAGAAGACCTCTTTGTGACCAGTCTCTGAGTCTGCACATAATCTTGGTAGATTGAATGCAGGTCAGATTTGTAGGTAGAAAAGATGAGTAACTCCTTTACAGACTAACACAAGGATGTAGTTCTCATTTTTGCCAAGCAATCCCGTAGAAATGTCCCCTGAGGTTTAGCACAGATCCTCTGGGGACCTGTGAGTCTTTAGCTGATAGATACGGTACTGTGGGCCTGATCCTGTGACTGGGACAGGAGAAGCACATCTCTGTCAGATGCACATCTTGTCAAAAGTGAGATCATAGCACAGTGTTGCCATTGCTCTAGATTTGTCACTGGGGGGACCACGGTTGTGCAAAGTGTTACCTTCTCCATAATCCAGACTTGCAGAATTTATTTTAGTGCCCAGTCCAGAAATGGTTCAGAGGTGCCCTCTTTTCCATTGCTACCCAACAGCCATGTGCTGTGGCCAAGCACTTGCTCAGAGAACTGCAATACAGTGTAAAGCAATGGAAGTTTGGTGTGTTTTTGCCATGTGCTGAGGCAGTGTAGTAAAACGAAATGTTTTGGCGTGGGATTTTAATAATGTCCTTGCGTGTAGAAATGAGAACTCTGCATGGGTCTGCTCAACAGAGAATGAGAAAAATGTTTCAGGCAGTTGTGCATGTGAAGACACAGAGCAAGAACTCAAGATTGCTGTGCCTGTGAGTAGATCCCAGCATCCCTCTTTAGGCACTTATCAGAGCCTGGAGGTGATCAGCATCTACTAATGGGCATTCAGTACTGCTCACCTTCCTGCATGCTCAGGACTGGCGGAGGTTACGAGGGATGGAGTTTGGGGGCTGTTCCCTCAGCTCTATTACAAGTTCTTGCAATGTGAACCTCTAACATCTTCAAAGACTCAGGCAGAAGGGATTTGCTGAACTGACTGTATCTGTTATCTCCCAGTTCATTGATTGCTTGGACCAAAGGTGGTGCTAAATCTGATTTTCATCTGTAATATTTATACTTTTTCAGACTTTTTTTTTTTAAGCGTTTGATGAAACAGATGCAGTGTCCTTCTTACATGAGAGATTTATTCCCAGCTTGGGATTTGGCAAAACTCAATGGACCTTCAGGGTCCAGAATGGTTGCTTGTTAACATTTGAGCAGTCTTGCAGTGTTTTGGGGGAAGTGGGAAAGGGTACTCTATCTTCAAATGTTTGCAGACTGTAAGAATTGACTTGTGATTTTTTTTTTTTTTTTTTTTTAATTTTGTATTTTGTTTACATTGTCTCTTATGCCCTAAGGAAAATAAATTTTTGACGTTTTTAATTGTGATCCGATTGGTTTATTTTATTTTCAACTTTTCAATACTGTATTATTCCACTCTCTTTGTCAAACCACTAAGTTTAAGTTTCCCAGAGAAACTTATGACTTTGGATGTGTGTGAAATTGCAAATTTAAGCTCAGGCTTAAATGGATAAAGGAGCTCCATTTGTCCTCTAGCTCTGAATTGCTGCTGCAGCTGTGTTTTGTAGCTGTATTTGTAAAGCTTTATGGCCTGCTCACCTCTGTCCTCAAACACAAAGACCCTCTGTCTGTGTTAAGATCATAAGGCTTAACACACATTTCAGTATATTCTTTTTGGAGAGTGATACAGCATCAGATCCAAAATAAGAAGAGAAGCATTTCTTTTTCCATGGGTGGCCTGTTTATCAGAAAAAGGGTGGCTGAACGTGTCAGGATGAGTTCTTCCAAACCCCTTCATGTATGCTGCAGAACTTGACCATGGCACTGTAAGCTCTGAATACTGCACAGTTGTCAAGCTTGCTGACACCTTTGGCTTTGAAGGCTGGAGGCCCCAGATAACAAGCAGAAGTTTCTTGCTACATGAAGCAGATGTGTAGGTGAAGCTGAAGAGCTTTTTTACAGTGAGAGTGGTGGGACACCGGCACAGGTTGCCCAGAGAGGGAGGGGACACCTTGTTCTCAGAGACACCCAAGATCAGGGTGGGACGGGGCTCTGAGCACCTGATGGAGCTGTAGGTGTCCTTGTTCACTGCAGGAGAGTGAGACCAGATGGCCTTCCTGTATTCCTTCCAACTCAAACAATTCTATGAAATGACGTCGCTGGAGATGGAGCAGCTCTCAGCAGAGGCACAGTGTTTGCTCACCACACCCATGTCAGCACATAGGTACATGGTTGCCAAGGGCTCCTGCTCAGCCATCCCAGCTCTCTGAAGGCTATAAGAAATTATGAGGCTGCATGCAGTCCCGGGCACTTCTAGGCACACACCTGAGCAAGGAGCGTGCCACGGAACTGTGTCTTTTCTTTCTGTGCATGTGGAGTGAACCTTAAGGTTGAGAGGGTTATTCTCTAGCATACAATCAACATACTACTAATGTACACCCATGTGTGTTATAACCCACTGTTAATTGCTCTGTTTGCTCCTCATTTTTCTCCACACTCCACCACGATACCCTGCACCCACGCATGTGCGTTTGAAAAATAACAAGTGTGTGCCATGCCGGGGCAGAGCACCAGGTGGCGATGGAGGACCGGCTCTGCCCTCCTGGACCAAATTGGAGCATCCCTCCCCTCTTCCTCATCCATCCTCATCGCAGACCATGGGCCAAGAATGACAGAATACCTACCTGCCTTGGTTCCTCTCGCCGACACCGAGAAAGGGGGGGGACTTGGGTTTCGCTCATTTGTCCTAAGATGTAGCAGTGCATGACTCAGTACATCTGGCAGGGGCTGTCTGGCAAAGCCAGTGTCCCCAATATGTAGTGGCAGTCTGTTGCACAGCTCCCACCTTAAGGGGATGTCCCATGTCACCATGAATGAAAAGGGCTTCTGAGACCCACTAGAGGTCCTCCTGTTCCTGGGAAAGCAGGAGCTGGACACAATGCTTGGAGTTACAGCACAGGCACACTTAGACTTGGTTTGGTGCACCAGGGAAGATGCTCGGGAGGAATGCCCTTAGTCCATACTTTTAATTTTGTGTCTTCTTTTATCACTGAGGTAGATATGAAGCCCAGCAAGGGCCTGTTCATCATCATCCTCATCATCCAGCTCTATATACTGTCTCATCCTTCAGCACCAAAGGAAAGCCTGACTGCTCTCCCTCTGGCCCACTCCAAAAAAGCAGCTTTCATGCCACCATTGCTTACCTCAACTGCTTGCTTCTGCCCTGCCCATCGTGTTTTGCCACACTTGTGGAGATGGCAAATACTCAGCTGGTCGCGGTACTGCAGGATACCTAAATCAGCTTTATTCACAATCACAGTTACCCAATTTTTCACAATGAGTTATTCTTCTCTTCAAACAGAACACAAAACATCTTAAAGTAAAGCGATGAAATGCAAATGACACAAGAACACAGAGGTACGCGGGAGCCTACACAATTCAAACAGAACAAAAGGTTAGGACTGTTGTTGTTACTGCTTTTGCTGTTTTTTTTCTCCCTGCAGAGAGCCTTGCTCTCCTCCCTGCTCACAACTGGAGCCAGCTGATGCGGGGAGCAGGACTGAACCCCAAATTTTGAGCTCAGATGCTGGGGGAGCTTTCGGTTTCTGCTAACTTCTAGACTTTGGTCCACAGTAAAACAAACAACACAGTTAATATATTAAAACACTCTGAATTCAAAAGGTGAAAAGGGAATTCACACCACTGCACTGGTACCCATAGATAGTTTCTTGAAAAATAAAACGTATCCATTGGCTTGCCCTGTGCGGGAGGGAACCGGTCCCAGTGGCTTGGTGAAGGCCTGGGAGGCTGCTTATTGCACATTTCCCCACATCCACTGATTCACGGACACATTCCTACCTCTTGGGTTCTTCCTTTCTGAAATTTTGGGGTGTGTTTAAGCACTGACACAGATTCCCCACCTTTGCTGGTCCTGGAGGCTGGCTCTATGCCCACGCGCTGGCCATGCTCCTGGCATGGAGGCTGTAATCGCTTCCTCCCACCCCTGTCCAAGCAGGGCCCCTGGGTTAGAGGTGGATGTGAGAGGTGTGCAAAGAAATGGTGTAAATCCCTGTAACCAGAAGATCAGTGTTCAAGTTACGGAGTGCCCACCAGGCACGCTGGGGGTGGCTGCAGGCCCCTGCAGGAGGCTGCAGAGATGGCGGTGCCTTTAGAGAAAGGCTTTACAGAGCACTCTCCAGCTCTTAGCATCTCCTTTGATTTCCTTGAAGGGTCAGGGTGAGGCCATGTTTTCCGGAACCTTCACCCACCACACTTGCGGTGGCCACGATAGCAAAAGGCTCAGCAGGACGAGTGCAGCCCCATGGCATTCCCTGGCCTGGTGGCAACGAGGCAGGGTGAAGGCTGCGACCCCACTCCAGCCCCGACCACCCCTCAGGGCCCAGTGCTGCTGCTTCCTCCCAGAGGCACCAGGATGGGGCCAGGACAGCTGGGGAACACCTGCTGTAGCTGAGCATGGCCCAAGACCCTGCAGCTCTTTGCCAGGCCAGCAGCTGTGACAGTACCACGGTCATCATGGCACCCACTATAGGGACAGCGGGGTTCCCAGTGAGGGCAAGGGGGTTATTTAAATAAACCAAACCCCTCAAGCTATAATTATTTTCTTCTTCCCCCCTCTAACACATAAGGACAGCCATGTCCTGCCGGCGGGCTGGCTGTAAAGGGCTAAAAGTACCACCTGGCTGTTTTTGTCTTAAAGCACAGTGATAAAGTTACCAGTAAATGAGACCCGCAGACATGTGGGTTTATACATTCTTCCCCAGTGGGGTTAGGTTTTTGTTTTGTTTTTTTTTTGTATTTTTGGGTTGTTTTTTTTCCTTCATTTTTCTATTTTCCTTCAGAATTGCTGTCTGGATGACAAGGAGAGGAAAGGCGAGGGAGGTGCATCTTCCCCTCCTGCAGGCCATGGAGGCAGAGATGCTGCTGGATTCTCTGTGTTGCGTGAAGACCATTCAGGACAAGCCACAGCAAATTGGTGGTGAGGGGTGTGAGAGATGCTTGTCATGCAACAGGATGGTGCCAGGAGGTGGCTGGACACTGCTGGGAGGGAGAGAGTCCAGTGTTTGCTGCCAAACCCATCATGAATGAGGAACTGCAAGAAGGCAGCACAACAGCCATGGTGCTGCTCCCCTGGAGGTGCTGCCGCGATGGACACAGAGAGGATTTTCTTTAAAAGTCCTCATTACTCCTGCATTTCTACTGCTGATGTGTTCCTCTGCTGGGTGCATGCTTGCCTCATGCCACACTTTTTAAGGGGCCAGTTGTAAATCGAAACACACTGCTTGTTTCTCCCCTTCCACCAAGGTGTTCTTTGCAGCAGGATGGCTCCAGAAGAGATGTGCAGCACTGAACCTTTTATCTCTTGCTGTCCGTGCTAAACATTGGAGATTCCCCTCCTCTGTGCATGATGTAGAAAAGGGATGCTTGCTCCAGCTGTTTTTTTGTTTGTTTGTTTTTGGGAGAAAGTTTAAAATCCATAGGGGGGAAGCAGTCCATGGTGATTTCCCTGATGCACTGGAGTTCAGCCCCAGGAGAGTAGAAGAGTAGCATCTAAGCTGGTCTCATCTCTTGTCCATGGAAGTGGAGGATCAGGAGTGGTGGTGGGTGATGGTTTTCAAATCCCCAGGTGATGAATAGAGACCAAGATCTCTGATACTTCACAGCCACCTCTCCACCTCCCTAGTCCCATCACAGCAGTTGCTGTTGCTCTAAGTGCTGCGGTATGTTTTGATGATATCTTTGATGGCCCGTCTGCAAATGGGACAGCAAGCGTTGGCCATCTTCTTGAGCTTCAGACCACATGAATAGCAGAGACACATGTGTCCACAGGAGTAAATGACTGTGTCTACCATGTTCTCATAGCAGATGGTACATTCATCTCCCCAGGGCCCTGAGACGGATGGGGAGATGGGTGACTCCGGCAAGCTGACGGGAGAGTTGGGAGCTGTGCCTGAAAGACAAAGAACACGGTCGCTTATGCTGCTTAAAAGGCTTCCTGACATCCCAGAGTAATTGCCCCAGAGCCAGAAGAAGAGGGTGGGACTGTGCCCTAACAGCATATCACAGTTCAGCTGTCCTCCAGGATCAGGGGCTCTTTCCTGCAATCCGCTGGTCACTGAGCCCTGGTTCACATGCCAAGACTCGGTGCAGCAATGAGGTAGCATCTGTTGAGATCTGCCACCCACAAAGAACAAACCAAGAAACAGCTGTTCCTGAGCATTTGGGACAAAGAGCATTTTCACGTTTTCAAACCTCTGTCTAAACATTAACGAAGGAGGAAAAAATGAGAAGGGGTGGAGCAAACCATCTGCTTTGAAAAAGAGGACAGGTGGCAGCAGCTCCCAAGACAAGTAGTGCTTCATCTCTAAGGCTGATCTAGGGATATGGGTCTACAGTGCCTGGAGACAAATCCCTCCATGTGGGTCCTCCAGGACAGGGGTGGGGTGCTGCTGGCATGGGCAGCATTTAGCTCATAGCAGGCACATTGCTGCAAGAGCCACAAGGGTTGCAGTAATTGTGCTTGCAACATAAATGTGGCGAAGACTCCCTGCCAAGCCAGATGAAGTGGCAAGATAATGAGAGAATTTCTATTTGCCCCAAAAGATTCAAATGGTACCATCAGAAAAAAAATACATTGGTTAGGACAACAGTGACAAGACTTGGTAAATTACATAGCTTTGGGATCGTGTAGATCCTTGGCATTCTAAAAATTTAACAGAACATCCTATCATTTGTACTTCATTTATCTGAATCTCACTGGAATATTAGGAATATTGTTACTGCCTTTTTTGGGTACTGTAGGTGTGTGGAGAAGGAAGGGGGGGGAATTAAGTATATTTGTAGCTCCAGCCTAAGTCAGTGTGCAACACCACTGCCACAGAGTTCTCCACTGTGCGTCACAGGACCAATGCACAGAACAGAAACTTTGCTGTGTCCTCTGGGACCTTTCATGATGAAAAGGGTAAGAGAAATATTGCTGTCTAGGCATCTCAGCAGCTTCCACGTAAGTCAGACTGAAAATAGACTCTGCAGAGGCTCACCCTCCCTCCCCAAGGGAGCTGACAAGAGCCTCCATTGCTTACTGTGTTTTTGAATCCATTCCGAGAGACAACCACAAGACAGTGAAGAGAGACAGAAGAGAGAACAGAGGTATCTCACCACACTTACCACTGATGGAGCTGCAGAGTGGGCCAGAGCCACACGTAGACAGTATGGGGTCAGAAACACCACTGCAGAGGACGGTGGGGGAATTGGGTGTTGATGTGGGTGAGCTCGGTGTGGACGGCCCCAGCCGCTCGGCCAGTATGGTGGAACCTGTGCCATGAGAAAACAAAGCCACAGTGACTTTTAAACACTTGAGTCTGATGAGGCCCTGGGGATAAGTGGTAGGGGTGCAACTCTCAGTGCTGACCAGCTCTCGTGACTCATCAGATTGAAATCTAGGGAAAAAAAAGAAAACCAACAAAAACAAGACCTTTCACACCTTTTCATATGCTAGCCACTGGCAGAAGACAAGAGGCTTCCACAGTCCCTGAAACTACCCGGTGTTCCTTTAACCATCATAACCCTTTGCTTCTGCCCTTTGTCTCAAATCTTTAGTTCCTTTCCTCATGGTCTCAAGCTCCTGTGTGCACAGCACTATACCCAGCGATGGGCTTGTGGCCAGTAAAGGACAAAGCCTGCAGAAGGGTAGGCTGGACTCCAACACAAGAATATATCACCTTGTCAAAGCACTCTGCGCTAACCCAGAGTAAAATATATCCCAGGCTCTCATGAATTCACGCTAAGTCACTCAAGGACTTCCTAAAGACAGATTCAAGCATTTGATAATCAGAAAAACTTAGCTCCATTCACTGCCCTGCCTTTTTTGTAGGGTGATTTAGGGTAAGGGGTTGGGATACCAGGTGAGG
Organism: Centrocercus urophasianus; assembly: GCF_019232065.1. NCBI lineage: Eukaryota > Metazoa > Chordata > Aves > Galliformes > Phasianidae > Centrocercus > Centrocercus urophasianus. The sequence goes on from NW_024884722.1 coordinate 11,604,658, forward strand.
ACAGAAATCTGGGTAGAAACTGATTTAGGGCAGACAGAAAAATGGGAATGCTTAAAATTCTGGTTGCTGCAAAGGTTTGGTTCATTGCAATGATACAGCCTGGGCTTCAGTATGGCAGTGGTGAGGCAGTGGCACACACATGAACCAACGTAGGGTTTCTTAGTGGTAAGAACTAGTTTCCCTGCAGTTTTGAAGTTTCGTGTTGTGGGCTGGGAATCAGAGCTAAAATCCAAAGACTTCTCCATGTTACCATATAAGGAGCCAAGAGACACAGAGGGTTGGGATCTGCAATGTCCTTGATGAGCTGGAGGCTACTCTCCAGAGAAAAAGCAGCAGCAGAAGGCCAAGGACACCCTGTGGACCCCATGCAAAGGTCCTTCTGTTCCTTGTTGCTGGGAACTATCAAGCCAATGAAGTCCGATCTCAGGAAGTGGGGACCCTAAGTGTCAACTCTGGATTGTGCAAAAAAAGCATGAGTGCAGCAGCAGCACATGACACATTCCCCTGTCCTTTGTAGCAGATTAAGATTGAGAAGTTCAAGTGTACAGAAAGCAAGGGGGAGCAAGTTTGAGTTGAAATCTGTTCTGAAGTCTGCATATGGGAAAATAAGCAATGCGCTTCAGCCTTCAGACCCTCAGTTTCACCCTTCTTCAAATGAGGAGCGCCTGCTTACAGGCACAATCAATTAACCTCTAAAAGGCTCTGGGGCTCTCCCACTTGAGATGCTGTAGAGAATCACTTCTGTTAATACACAGATGGAAGCTGAGGCTGAAGCTCATCTCAGTAAATATGCAAAGAGAATGATGCAGCCTCTAATGAGAGCCACTAGCAATGACTCTTCCCTGCCAATCTGACAGATGACCGTAGCAGAAAACTTGCCCTGTGGGTAACACGCTGTAAACAGGCCCAGCAGGAGCATGGATTTCAGCTCCTTCATTGCACACAGAACAAATGCCAGCAATGAACAGCTGAACAATTTTTTCAAGCTCTCCCTCTTCTCCCTGCAGCCTGGAGACATTTCTTCCATTCAGCTGGCACACAGTGCATTGCATCTCTAACACCAATGTGGTCATTTCACTAAGTGCAAAATAAAGCCTCTTAAGAGCACTTTTTCCTGGCCTGATAGGAGAATTTGGAGGTGCCTCAAGTGCCACAGATATGAACCAATGGAGCATGCTGGCAGCAGTGCAAATGGCCCTTCTGCAGGGTGAGGAGAGCTCATCAGCGCAGGAACTGCAGGCTGAGTGGCTGGTCTGAGTCCCAAAATGGCCCTGCCCAAGTCCCAAGGCCAGCACACACCTTCCCAGCTCTTTCTCCTAATACAAGGCGCAGTTCTTGACTTTTCTCCAGCGTAAGTACAGAGCTTTGTTTAAAACAATCCGAGTTTCCCTACCAGACAAGACATGCTTTTCCCTTGGTGACAGAATAATCAGCAGAAGATACGTTACTCACACTGTTAATATATTGCTGGATGGTGTGCAGACACCGTGACAAGCAGCACGGAATGACATCATGTGCCGGGTGGAATGAGCATGGCCAGCTTGGCTTAACTAAAACCAGATTCTTGTGCACAAGGCCAAACAGGCTCATTGTGTGCACAGAGCTCCCACCAAAAGCTTTCAAACCATGATTAGAAGAAAATAAATGGTAAATAAATCAGTTTAATTACTGGTCTTAAAACATTCTGTAAAGCTCCCAGATAACTTTCCTCTGCTCCTAACTTGCCTCGTGCTTGATCCCAAACATGCTGAACACACTAGAATTACCTTTAAGCAGGACTTGAATCAATTCCATTTGCTGTTTTATCTATGCAGCACTAGCATTAGGAAAATCCAACGCAGCCTGACACTTTCTCTGCAATCCTATGTCATTGCTCCATGAGAGATGTATTAAGTTAATTTGTGTGTCCACCCACAAAAGGAAAGAGAGACTGTACTTTTAGTGGAAGAGAGTATGACCATAGGATACACAGCACTGTGCAGGGAAAGGCTGCCAGCACGTTAGCAGTTTGTAATTCAAAAAGGTCTTGCCAGCCAGAACGAGGGTCAGCAGAAAAAAAGGATGGCATTCAATTGGCTCAAATGCAAAACATAGCACTATATGTTGTGTTGAGATAATCAACTACCAAAATACAGGGCAGGGAACTGGACTGTTCAATTAGAAATACAGTTGTCTTGCAGAAAGAGGCCTGGTGACTGCTGGAAGTCACCAGATAACAATAAATCAACAATGCCATCTTGTTATGAAAAGGTCACATCAATCCAGGCTCAACCGAGGATGGTTAAGCACTGGAGCAGGGGCCTGGAGGCACAGTGGTACCTCTGTTCCTGGAAATACTCCAAACTCAACTGGTGAGTCTTGTGCTCACTTGGAAGTTAGCCATGCTATGAGCAGGACATTGGATTAGATAACTCTCAGGGGTCCCTTCCAACATAAAATGTTGTATGATTTCAAGACAATAACAGTTTTCATAGGCTGCTAGAATGAGGGCAGAAACAATCTGTTCTCTGTGAAAGCTCACGAAAGACAAGAAATCATGGGTTTAGAATCCTAAGGCATTCAAGTCACGCATTATATAGATAGCAAAGCACTATAAAGCAATCAGACTTCCTAGAAAGATTATGGCATCTTCATCACTAGAGCTCTTTAAGAACAGGAAAGTGAAATAGGTAATCTCTTGGGATCCCATCCAGCATTTATGATTTTTGTGAGAGCAGTTCTCTATATCCACAATTGCCCTTTTATAGAAGGTCTTAACTGCAACCAAAACACAGCAGCTATAGTCCTCAGAGATGCTTTTGGCTCCCTGTGTCTATTGTGGTGAACAGGGTGGTTTCCCAGAACACTGCATTCCACTCTCAGGGGATATCCCCTGGGGCTGTCACCACTTCCAACAGAGACATTTTTTTGCTCATCTCTTGAAGGCAGCTGTCTGGGGAAAGCTTTTAAGTTGTTAAACAGGCCAGATACAATGGCAATATTCTCTAAAAATACATGAAAAATTGTCAGTTAACACACCCTCCTTAACTCATTTATAAAAACATTATTTCTATATTTCTTCCTCATAGTAAGGCAATTATGTTGACCTTCTTACTGTGTGGGCCCAGAGAAAACATCATGCAACAAGCACCACCACGACACCAGGTGGCTAGGAGCAATGCACTGTCTGTATTCCCCTTCTGAATGTGCTTAGGAGCATTTACTCTGATGCAATCAAATCTTCACCTTTTTAAGGTGTTCATAACTCATTCCTTCATCTGGCATCCATCTCTTAGAGAAGCAGTAGAAAGACAGGACTTCTATTCGTGTGATTCAAATAATGACAACACAGTGAACTCCATCCCGTATCTATCAGTCAGTGAACCAGTTATAAAAGCATCTATCAGCCAACGAAAGGTAAATGGCAACTTGACTAGACTCTTAATGACTATTTCAGAAGTGTATTGATTTTCAATGTTGTTTCATCCATACACTGGTTCCCGTGCTCCCAGCACACAGTGGAAATGACTTGATGAGATGCTGAAATCTGGCTGCAGTCTTCAGCTGGCACTCTGAAAGGTGCTCGAGAGAGATGTGCACTTCTCATATGTTTTAGCCCAGTGAGCACTGGGCACCTGACAGTCCCATTCAGTTAGCTGTCTTACAAAAGTCCCAGTTTGATTTCTGTTTGTTAGGAACCAGATTTTAAGCCTGTCTGCTAAACTAATTTCCCTATCTCAAAACATCTTCAATATACATTCTCACATATAACACTGTGCATGTGTCAGGGCCATGGATTTGTTACCTTGGTAAGATCAAGGCTTTTTGAAAAATCTGGCTTAATTATGGGTACTCAGCTTGTGTAAACATCTGACGATGGGGGTCTGTCCCATAACACCTGTGCTCCTGCAGTGGGAGTTAGCTGTCATATTACAGAAGTTATTAGAGCAACCCTGTGAAGCATCTCAGCTGCACTTAATCTAATCTACCACAAATCTCTGGCTTCGTAGACCACTCTTGGTAAACAATCATGTGCAAGACTCCAGTAGGACTGAGATCTCAGTTTCTGTCCTTACTGTTTTTTAATGGAAAATCTGATATTTTTTGCTCATAGATGCAAACTGCATAGAATTTTCCCAAATTATTTTATACTCTATTCAACCTTCCATTACAGGGGAAAAAAAAAAAAAGAAAAAAAAAAAAAAAAAGGTAGATATATTTGGTGGAATTCCAAAGCTATTCTGTTTATTACAGGAGAAAAAAACAATTCTGAAGATGCAATGAGGAACCTGGAACTGTGGAACTGTACCTAACGTGCCTTCTTTTGGCCTTGCAATCTATTGGCAAACAAAGTGTCTTGGGGTTCTTCCCCCACCCTTTCCCAGAAAGACAAAGTTTCTTTCTCTTAGGCACTGACGTCTGACGTCACGAGGTAGATGTCAAACACCTCTCACTTGACACCTCAGTATTTCTTCAGTGGTACATCCATAAAGGGGTGACTCTTAGCAAGACCAGCCTTGCAATGACTAAATCATTCCACTTTTTATTTCAGTAACTAGCTTTCAGTAATGCAAATACTCCGTTAACTATAGAGTGAGTTGCAAATACCAAACAGTTTCAGTGTGATTGTCTCAATGCTAAAATGACAGCTCTCTCCGCAGCATGCTCCGTTCCAAAGAGCAGCCATATAAATTTATGCACATTATCACATTTTCTTGCCTCCTGCTAAGGCTGCAGGAGAGCTATTCTGTCCCACGGGGCCACCCAGGTCTTGCCCAAGAGGGACTTTTAAATACATCATACTGAAACAAAGGAACAAAGCACCTGCAGTTGCCTGGGCACATGGTAGTTAAAGATCAACAATAATGCTAGGGAAGGATGTAATCATATCCATCACTTTTGAATGCCATAAAACACGTGTATTTACACAGCCAGTTGTTATGTTCCCACGGCAATGGGAACAATACAGCATTTACCAGAAACCAGAGCTTCCTTCCCCTTGGGCTCAATGTTCATGGCCAGCCATGCTCTCAGAGCCTGGCCTCTGTACCGCAGTGCATCTCTACCTCTCAGGTGACTGGCATCAGTTGATGATCCATGGTTGTTTTTACTTTCAGTATTGCCTGGGTGATTTTAATTCTGAACAGAACAATACTACATTTCTGAGCAGAACAATACTACAATTTGTTCTTTGCAAGCCTATGAAAACACAAGGAATTCTGCATTATGCTATGGGAATGTCCAGAAATAGGTAGCCTGGTAGATTCTGCATGCAAAACCGTAAGACTTACGTTTACAGATGTGTGTCAGACTTAACCACAGTTTGGGAAAATAAAAGTTAGATCCAAATCACAGAGAACAAGAGTTTAGACTTTCCTGTGGATCAGAAATGGAGTGTGCTTTATGGCTTCACTGGAACACTGTTGTTTGCTGTATCCAGAAGGGCAGCAGGGCACCAGCACATCCATTAGCCACAGTGCAGTTCAGAACGAAAAATGAAAGCTCCAGACAGTAGGAGCTGTCTGAAGGCAAAAAGCACGTGGCAAATGTACGAGCCAGCTGGTGTCTTTTCTGACCCAAAGGGTGAAGTTCAGCAGTTATTCAGCACTTCATCCTGAAAAGTCCCGCAGGCATAGGCACCATGCAATGAGCATCTTGCTGAAGTGAACGAGCCTCTAAGGGGCTCCATCTCACAGTCTATCCCAACGAAGCACCCAGACAGATACTTGGATCAACGAGAAGTCAAAAAAGGAGCCTGGATTAAGCAGACAAGATGCATGAAAAGGAGAACTGGAGCTAAAAGAGCACAGGTATTAATTACTCTGACCAGAAAGGCTCCTGTTTGTTCATAAACTGTGCCTTTTCCGTTCCATCTCACATAAGACATTGGGCTCAGGGTAACTGAGAGACCACAGAAAAAGTGGTTCTGTGAGCAAAAGGGAAACCACTGCCTAACCCAGCTCCTCCAAGCTCTGCGCTCCGCCAGGAGGGACATGTCTAAATAGGGTGGCAGATGCACACAGGAGATAAATATTTCCACTTTCCTCAGCCAGCACTGTTCTGAATTTCTATGGGACACGCAGCTGCATGAAAAGGCATTTGACAAAGAAGGAAAAGAAAGAGTTTAGTCTGCTGTGCCATTCTCTCGGTAGCCAGAATAACTAACTCTTGCCAGTGTTAGTTCAAAGAATAGGCAGATTTTATCTCCTGACATGAGCAGTAATTCAAAGGAGCTGGTATATGATCCTGTATCCTGTACATTCACTGCAGGCAAACAAATACATTAGGAGATAAGGGAGATCTATACATCACTTGTTATGAAAACCTCATTGCATCAGGAGCAGTTTATTATCCCAGTTGCGATAATCACCTTCCCTGTTACGGAGGGAAGTGTAGACAGGGAGAGGCTGTCACTAAGAGGAGGCCTGCTTGTTCTACCCAGCCTCTACCAGATGTGGCTGATAGCTCGGTACACAGGTCAGTGCTCATGCTTGACTTGCCCATGCAAAGCATGGGTTTATGTGCTGAATAGCCCAAGCTACAAGCAGGTGGCTGACATGGATCACAAAAGACAAATATTTCATGGCATACAACTCTCTGTGAGCATGCAGGTTTCCTAGATACAAGGTGTAAAGCACCCTGGTCCACTCTAGCACAACAGCTTCCCTTTGTGCTAATTCTCCTTTAAGGCAATAAACAGAAAACTAGACAGGAATGGAGGGATCTACACAGCACTAGAACCAAGCCAAAGGCTGCTTGCAACGAAAGATAAAACCACACGCAAGAGGAGAGTTTATGAAGAGGCATTAGTACAAGTGGACTACTTTCCAGGAGGCATCAATTAGTAACTCTCTTCACTCACTTTTCACACTACTTACTCTACAGTACCTTCCTGAGCCCCCTTACTCCCATTTTGATCCTTTGCCAACTGCTGCTGCAGGGAATCCTGAGGAACCAAGGCTTCATAGCTGTTCCATCAGTAGTCCCTGGTCGGTTCTCCCCCCCTGCCCCTTCCGTTTTGATCCCACTGACCAAATTTCAGCCAGTCTGAAAAGAGGATAGAAATGTCAGCAGCAATTAATTTCTAAATATCTTGCAATGGGCAGCTATGTAGGAGCTCCATCTCAACACTCACAGTGCAGGAGGTGGGACAGCTTAGCCCACACACAACTGCATTTACCAGCACAGATATAAGCACAGATCTACCCACAGCAAATACAGGCTCTCAGCCTACATAAGGATACATCCAGGGAGCTGCAGTATTGGGCAGCTTTTGTGGTGGGGCTGGAGTTATTGAGGAGCACAGACAGAAAAGAGACAGATAAGGTAGCAACTCATCTTCACCACTATGACTGCTGATGGAAAATGTTATTTCATCGCTCAAAAGAGAACTTCCATATAACTGGAAAGGATGAAATTCACATGGGAAACACACACACAGACACACACAAAAATAATACAAAGGAGATGAAGGATGTTTCACATACTGGTGATTCACTCTGAGACACAAGCAAATGAAAGAGTATCCCCAACCATTTGGCTCCCCAAATGCTAAATATATAAACTCGTTGCTGTGATAGCTCCTCCAGACGTGAGTCATACACTGTAAATCCTTATGGGGGCGATCAGTTTAACTTCAAAAATTAATTACACCACCAAAACCAGACCAGTGTGTCCAGGCTGGTTCATTTCAGCTCTTCAAAGCTGTCACTAAAACTGCGTGAGAGCTGAAATGCTTACCGGCAAAAGCTAAAAACAGTAAATCAAATTTAATAGGCTGGTTTTGTCTACTGTATGGAAATGATGCCTGGAAAAAAAGAAATAAGAAAAAAAAGGCAGGAAGGGAGGGAGCGAGGGAGGGAGGAAGGAAGGAAGACAGGAAGGGAGGGAGGCAGGAAGGGAGGCAGGAAGGAAGGCAGGAAGGAAGACAGGAAGGAAGACAGGAAGGGAGGGAGGCAGGAAGGAAGGCAGGAAGGAAGACAGGAAGGGAGGGAGGCAGGAAGGAAGACAGGAAGGAAGACAGGAAGGGAGGGAGGCAGGAAGGAAGGTAACCTAAATCAGAACAAATGGAATTCCTAAAGGATGTGCAAAATCGGATTCATTTCTACCTGCCTGAAGTTCAGGGTTTTGGTTTGGACATCCTACATATATAATCCACACAATTTCTGAAGCAAGACCAGCACTTCGCAAATTAAATATTTAGAAAGGTTTCCAATCCTGACAATAAGATCTATTGCCTCCCTCAATTGTTGGTTTCTGTTAATTATCATCACGTATATCTAATTTAAATTTGCCCCTCTTCATTTGCAAGGAGCTTGATATTTCTTATACTATTATCTGCTATCTTAAAGTGCCCTCCTCTTCCATTTATCTTCCCTCCATGTGGTCAAGCTGCCTTTTAACATTTTCTTTGCACCAAACTGACATCCTTCCACCTCCCACTATAAATGACTGTGGTCTCTCACTGTGTTATAGCAGTAGTTGGGTTTCATTTCTTTTCCCCATGGCAGGATGACAAAAAGGACAAAAATAATTAAAAAAAAAAAAAAAAAAAAAGCTGCAGGGGTGTTGGTATTGGTGTTTTCTACCTTCTCCATCCTCCCCAGAAAAGCAGAAAAGACAGAGAGGAAGTAGAAATAGCAATTTTCATTTGCTATATTTTACATTGCTCTATGTCGGACATTCCTTTAACACTGCATAGCACTGCTTTGATTGCTCTAATAATGGCATGCTCCCAGAATAAGAATGACATCTGCTATTTCAGACAGTTTTGGTACAATTATGCCTCTTGCAGTATTTCTGTCTCATTTCTTTCAAAGATATGGAACTTCACGTTTTCCATTAAAGCTAGAAAAGATGACTATAAACATGTCTTCTCCTTTGAGACAAAAATCAAACTACAAAAGGTAGATCACACAGAATTACTCTTGTTTGCATTCTGGAGATTGAGCTTGTCATTAGAAAGATGAATACTTTATATTCCTCTTACATTTTCTATTATCATAATGACAGATTTTATGGCAAGTGCCATAATCTGTTCCATGGCAGTGCAAACAGTGCACATCACCTCCCTAACAGCATTGCAAAAGCTAGAGATGGTAGCTCATTATTTTCTGCACCTTTTCTCAGGATATTGATGATCTACATAATTACTGCAGGTACAGAGATATGCAGTGTTGGGACAGCATGAGTGCAGCAGCACTATACTGATACTGGCAATGCACTGCTTCCAGCATTAATTATTATACTGGAAAAATAGGCCTGAAAAACTTGATTTGTATTTTAACACTTATTAAAGGTTATTGGTAAACTCCAATTCTATGGCTGTTAACTGGGAGACAGCAGCTTGCTGCCCAAGCTGATGTGACTAAAGCTGTACATTCTATGGGGTCCTATCCTATCACTGAGCAGAGTGAGGTCAACAAGTTCAGTTCTCTTCATTTACATTCCACATAAGAACAATACCCTATTTTCAGCTTCTGCTGTGACAGAGGTCAGGAAAAATCTGTTATGTCCATACAAATATAAGTAGAAAGGTTTTTTTCCAGCTCAGCAGATTGTCAAGGGAACATGGGTCACATTAGTGATCTCATATGAAAGGAAGTACAGGTTGATTACTAGTTTGACCAGCAGCTCAATGACCTGAGCAGGCTTTCTTTCTTACACCTACAGAAGCATTTAATCTTCCTACTTTGACTGGGGTCTGTTTGACTTCACCTACCATTATAACAATGATGTGTTGGTGGAGAGCAGAGCTAGCCATGGATTACGTACTGTACCCACAACAAATATCATCAGGTTGAATTATCAGGGATTGAGTCTTGGGCTCCTGGAAATAAACTGCAGTATTACATTTGTCATCTGTGATCTGTTAATGGCCACAAAACACTCACAGCATAGGCCTATGGTCAACTTTAAGCAAATCACTTAGGGCAGTTCAGACTGTGGTTTAGACTGTGAACTGGACTCTGCAGACATATATGTGTGCTCATCATGATTTATCTTCAAGGACTGTCCATAAATCCTAAGAAAAGAGGTGCTGGTTATGCTTTGGTTGTTTTTTTCTTTTCTGCTTGGTAAAAGGGGATTTTCAGGGGCTTTGAAACAAAAAAAGAACATAAATATATTTAAATCTATATAAGAGTATAAACAAGAAAGGATAATTTCCACTTAGAGAAGGACTTCACATTCTAAGAAACCATCATCTGCTCTCTGACACTGACACCAGCAGATCCATATTATGTTCCAAATTCAAGATCAAACACATCTTATGCCTATGGCTCTGTATCTACACACAAAGGGGACCAGTCAATTTGTTCCTAAACAAATGCTATATCAAGGCCTTTCCCTCCACACTTCAGCATTTCAATAAAAAGTATTTTGGCCAACAGAGCTTAAAAGTAAAGTAAAAAACATCAAGAGAAAGAGACCAGCTTGAGATGCCCACCACACCGAGTGGGTTACCTTAATTAAAGTGGTTACCTTAATTAAAGTGGTAAAGAGTGGGCTGCCTTAATTAAAGCTGGAGCACAAATCCCTCTTCTGTTGCACTGTTCAGCGCCATGCTCTGCACATCTCTGCGATTACAAAGTACACGGTTCTCTTTCTGCTTTCCAGCCTACTTCTCACATATGAGCCTGGAGAAAGCAAGGGGACCACTCTTTCTGGGAATCAGACATTTCAGAGAGCTAACACACAGAAAAGGGAATCAGTCATTTGTCTTGCTGGCTATGCCCCAGATTAGCTCAGAATAAACCACCTCTCCTTCATCCTTGCTTCACCTAGGTCCACAGTGACTCATCTATACTCAGTGGGGGTCTCTGAGGTTTAATTTATTATCTGAACAGAGCTTTGAGATCATCAGATGAAAGATGCTATAGAAGTGCAAAGTCTTGTATGTCATAGCCATGTGCTACATACATGCCTTTACTGTGTTTTCCCTTAAAAAAAAAAAAAAGAAAAAAGTTGTACTTGCTCCTAGAATAGGAAGGGAGACATCAGCTTTTCCATTCCTTCTGTCTTTACCCACAACAGATCCCATCTGGCTGTTCTGTGTGCAAGGTTTTGAGAAAGGGGGGGTGAGACCTACCGAGCACACGGATCTGCATGACGGCACCGTGTAAGCCAAAGAACATCCAGAGGGGCTGCGAAGAGTCCACACAGACTTGCATGCCAGTGCTGGCCCCGTTGTGACTCAGGTGCAGCTCGCCATCTGAATTCACCATAAATCCCAGGATGTCTCCACTCTGGAGGGGCACCAGGACTCGGCACACGGCCCAGAACTCCTTTCGGTCAACCAAGGACTCGGGGTTATAGGGGAGGTCGCTGGGCCTAAGGGTGCTGGGATCGCAGGACGTCACCCCGTAGGACAGCGTCCCCGTGCGCGCAGCGTTGGACTTGTTAATCTTGACAAAAATGGTCTCGTTGATCCGAAGGGGTCTGCTGGTGAAAACCAAAGTCCTCTCCTCCCGGGCGTGCTCCAGGCGAGCCACAGTTTGGTCATCGAGGATTTTGACATGGGCTCCCCGGAGGTGGTGGAAGCGGAGGTCGCTCTCGAGTTGGGAGGGGAGGAGGTGAGAGTGCTGGGAATTGAGGGAGTTCTGTGGGATGGGGCAGGTGGTGGCTGTCACGTGGAAGCTCTCCTCCTGCAGGTTGAGGTCACACAGGCTGACTGAGAGGCGCGTGTCCTCTGTCTCCCGCCGTAGCGATGGCCGGCGGATGGCGGTGAAGGAGCGAGGCCGCAGGCAGTCAGGAGGAATGATTTCACTGTCTGTGGGGAAGGACAAGAGAAAGCAAAATAGGTATCGCTTTGCAGAGAGTGACAACATCCAGGAGTCTGCAAAATGCTGTTTGATTGAGATATTTAAAAGGGAAGATCAGAAAGCTGCCGCCATTAATAAATTTTCCAACTTTCAAACATGGAGGCAGAGTATCATAACATGCATTTGCAATCAATGGCTGTTCTTGTGCTCTTCACACCAGCATCATTTTCTGAGTAGGCAGACTCAAAATCGATGGAAAGAATTGACCCAGGGAAGGTCTCCTTGGAGAGGGGAAGCAGAGGGTAAATATATGAAGTACACCCCGGACATGCCAATCAATATTTACCCAGGCTCCGAGGTTTCATGCTCTGTTCATCGTCTACGATAATTCGCATAGGTTTAGGAAATGAATTTCTAACTAGACTTTTTTTTTTTGTTTTAAAATGAATGCTATGTTCAGTTTTAATTTATTTATCACCATATGAAATTTAATTTGTATTCCTGAATGTAATTAATCATTAGTGGTCTGGTCCTTACTGCAAATCAGTGCAAATATGGATTTCACAGAGTAGAACTTGGGCATATGCAGTTTTCTATAAATAATGTACAATCATCTATTATTGCCATGAAAAAAGATTAAAAATCAAACCCATAGATACATAACAAAGATGATGCTTGCACATTCGCATCCATCAGTGGAAACAGAATTGCACCTTATTATTTTTGCTCATTTCCCCTGCTGTTCCAAGAGCTAATCATCAATTTATTCTTTTTCTAAGGATCATAATAGCCTGGCTTTAATGCATAAATTACTATTACTTAACATATTCTTAGCTACACTGTTGCCATAGAAATTTCAGAGAGCAATATGCTGAGAAAAAAAAAAAAAGAAAAAAGAAAAAAAAGAAAGAAAAAAACCCACAAAATTATTCGAGGAGATTATAAAAGTAAGTGAGATCATGAAGAGATTTTTATATATATGTTTAACTTCCTGGACTTTAAGAAGCTGAATTGCATAAAGACACTGAGAGAAACCTGAGCATGTGGGTAACTCTCTGTAAAGGTTACAATAAGCTGTGATTCATATTGAGCGAACTACAGGAGCTATGCCTGCACCAAGCAGGACTATGATTCTACGACTGCATTGTGGCTTCAAGCCAGGCTCCAAACATCACAGGATAGGACCTACCCCTTACAACAGAATTCCCCACCAGTGGCACAAAGCCACACCACCACGTCTCAGACCTGCAGCAAACGGGGCACAAGGTGGATCAGCAAGAAGAGGAAGAGGAGTGAAGACTCATTCCCAACCCATGGGCAAGACATTTGCAGTGTGCACCTTTTCCAGCTGCATCTCCTTGGATTTTTCTTCTATGGCAACAAAGAAGCAGGAACTCAGGTTATACAAGAATTTTCCCAAAGGGATGCACCCTTCCCTGATACACCAGAGCACTAGTTCCATATTGGCATGCCAAGGAAACATGCCAGCTACTGAATAACCAACATTTCCTGCAACATGCGAGGTCTGACTAACAGCCTTCCCTGCCCTCCTCTTCTGGGAGCCCTGACAAGAGCACACCCACACACAGTTTGGCTTCAAGAGAGATCTCTGCTTTGCTTAAACTGGATTATTCCAGGCTCCTCTTTAAATAATCTGCTATTACATGGGAAGCACAGTGTCAAAAAAAAAAAAAAAAAAAAAGGCTTTGTTATTTCTCGTATTTGATTTTCCCCATACTTATATTCCGGCTTCTCTTCCCAGACGTTAATTGAAGAAAAAGAGGAATAAATTAAATAAAAAATTACCCCAAGTGATAATAGAAGCAGGTTGCCTTAATGCTTTGTAATATATGGGCTCACATTTGCATTGCAAGTGTCCCTGCTGGATAGAATTAGACTTATTTTGCCTTCCTCTGGCTGTAAACCCACATAGGAGAACAAATTAATACTGGCAGCCGACGACGATGCTTTGGTATAGGTGAATGGGTAGAGACCTTTCTGAATAGGAACAGAAGGTCCCCTCTATTTTATTCCCTGTAACCATGCATGTGCAGCCTGGCTGACAACTGTGATGTGTGGGTAGCTTGCAGCCAGGGTTTTGAAACAGCTTGTTTTCCACCAGGATGCCTGCATTTCCCTTTGGCTACTGGACAAAATATCTCTTTCCATCTGAAAAGAGGTTAAGAGAGATGAAGTTCTTCTGCAGCCAAGACACATGGCAGTGATAGCAAACCAGGGCTACGCTTCCAACTGTTCTACTCAGATCTATCAGTAGCTCAGATGCCTAGCCATATAAGGGATGTCTCAAGCATATGGGACTGAATGTGAGAGTTAGTTCATTAATGTTTGCAAATATCCATGGAAAAAAGGATTGCAGTTGACTGGCATTTGAAATGGGGTTGTGAAAATTTAGAGATGAGTCTCTAAGAGTTGCTGGCCTGCTCCAGGGCTCTATTTTTTTCACAAATCTCAAAATATTCAGCTAAAGAAAAAGAATCCCACTGAACATGAAGTAAAAAAACAGTGGGATTCATCTTTTGGAGTGGTAGGTAAGTCAGAAGAGAGCCACTTATCTGGCGTAACTGATAACAGCTGAGGGCTATAAGAATAATTCTGGTGAACTGTGAAACAAATGAGGCAACGGAGCAGTTTCTTTCACTAGAAGAACTCAGAAACGAGTTGTTTTCTTCCACCAAAGCTTCATTTATCACTTTGCTAACACAGATCAAGCTGATCGTGCAGCAGCAGCTCATAGCACAGCCTTGTTCCTGCACAACATTTACAAACTGTCTTTAATTCCTGCAAAGGCATTTATCGTTGCAGAGACAAAACTGGAGTACACATCAAAAAGAGAGAATGTTTCTATCTGATGAGACAGTGCAATATGAAACGAGTTCAAGGGCCCATTGCTGAAGAGGTCAACCAGCCCGAAAAATTTAGTAATCATCGCTTTTTATGCAATATTCAGGCTTACAAGGTTACTTGCATAAGAGAGCAGGGGCAGCATTTCTTTGGGAAAAGGCAGCTGGATTCTCTTGTGTGAGAATAGATGGGACTTGTGAGTGAAGCCCGCAAGCTGTCATAAACAGCTTTACCCAGCTGGTCAGGGTACCAGCAGCAGGCCAGCCAGCTCCACACACAGCTCAACATAGGCTGGGTGCCCAGGTGCCCTTCCAGAGAGCTTTGGCTGAGTGCTGCACCAGTGCAGTTCTGATGCCAGTGCTGGATTTATAGACTTCAGCTTTCCAGAAGCAATATAGACTTAGCCAAAGCAGAAAGGTTTTCTACTAAACACAGTTTTTCTGCTCATCTGCTGACAAACCTGAGACACTGAATTTTTGCAAAGGATGTCTTACTTCACAAATCCCTCTGTATCTTTATCTGGCTTTAAGAAAAAAAATGAGTAGGAGTAATTTATTTAGAAAAGTAGAGATGAAGGGCACTTGAGCAGTTCAGCAGTTCTGTTTTCTCTCCCTCTTTAGCAGTGTTTATCTGCAAAATTTATATTCTCAGCAACTGGTTCCTTGCATACAAAATTTACTTGAGGAATCTTCCTCAGACCATAGGCTTCAAAGCTCTCTGTTTTTCTGCTCTGAGGGCATGGAAGAGCCTCCTGCTCTCCCTCCTGCAGGCTCAAAGCAACAGCAGTAGCACTTGAAAGCAGAAGTTAGGAGGAGCTGGGGAGCACCCAGATACAGCCAGAGTCACTGTATCCAGATCAGAAGTATGTCACTGCTGCCCTGTATTTGAACTGCTGCCAAACATTGACTTCTTAAGATCGTTTCCTTACACATGCATAATAGTCACAGTAAATATTTATTACAGATATCACATACGTGCGTGTTTACTACAGCTACATGCACATTCAAACACGAACACATTTCTAGCCACCAGCACGCACAGATAATTCAGCCCTGTACAAACCCAGAGGGGATGTACTGCTGTCAGACTGTCATATCATTATTTCCGTTCTCTTTTCATTTTCAGTTTTGTTTGTCATTGCCTAAAGACTTCACTTTCCAAGGTCATGAGCAGCTAGGATTCACACACCTGAACAGGATCTGAGCAGGCAGAGCAAGCTTGGTGCACACACACATACACCAGGAACTCCGGATTTAACTGGAAGCTCTAAGGAAACAGATCTCCATCTGAGGTGCAAACCTAAAACCTCACATAAATCATATTTCTTCAGACTGTGAGGGCTGTGACCATGCTCCAGAATGAGCTACAGAAGATGTAATATAAATAAACCAAACTTGAGACTCAACACCTTAGGATATGGGGAATCATGTAGACAACCTAAGAACCTATGACATTTCTTCCCTCCTAAAAGAGAGAAGTGTTGAGAAGACAAGGAATAACCGAGTGATTCCTTGCATTTCAGTCCTGTGTTACTAAGCAAAGAGTAAAAAATTGGTAGTCAGAAGCACGCTGGCTTGCTCTTTCCTATGCACAGCCCTATGTTCTTTCCTTCCTTCTGTTCTTTCTCTGTTTTTCTTTTACAGACGCATTTCTCATCTTTCAACCCCTGGTTTCACTGGATAATAGTATTTTTAGCAAGTACTGGTGCTCGCTATACAATTTCCATGACCAACGAATTTCACAGGTGCTGAGCTACCAAAAGACATCTTGCACAAGAATACTTTGTGCAAATATACAGCTGCAGAAGGATTTATAGCACAATATTCCCACCATGCTGGAATGCACCATCTCCTCCACAGCCTACAGCAGACTCGTGCAGCTAACAGCCATTTGGCAAGGCTTCTCCATTGCAGGGCGATGTGTCTGAAATATGAGGCAGATGTACTGGGCTGTAAAATAGCATCACACTCAAAGGCAATTGGAAAAAGCAACCAGTCATAAGACAAGAAGTAAACCCGTGCTCCTGGAAACCCTTGGTCACACACAGCCCCATACTCCCCATCGTAGGAGTGTGGGTTTTAATGCTACCTGCACTCCAACACAGCTGCTGGCCCTGCCAAGTCTGCCCCTGTGGTGATGAGGCAATCTTTGCTCCCTTGCTGATTCAGTCCTACTGCGCTGATGCATGCAGCTGGGGAACCACCACATTTCAGCCTAGAAGTAACCAGAGCAATTTCAATACATCGTTTATAGCTACGTTTATTGTGTACTTTAAGGTGATTGAGGACTGAAAACTCACTGAAATGGAAACAAGCTGCATTCTCACTTATTCCTCATAAAAGAAAGAGGAAGATCATTGTGACCTGGAGGCAAGGAGCAGTACCAGCTCCCAAATCCCCCTGGGTGCTGACTTCCTCAGTGTTTGCATGTCAGCCAGCCCATAGCACCACCTCCGCTGCAAAGAGCAGCAGCCCTGGCTGGATCGGCAATGCGGAGTGCTACTGTGTGGCCCTGGGTTCAGAATCCACCCTAATTAAAAGACCATTGGAAGCCAATCTGCATTCAGCCTGCTGAACTCAATGGTGTTCGAGATGTCCTCACCACCACGGGATGCTCTGCTCAGCAGTGCTGAGCTCTGTCATGTGTATCTTAACTGTTTTACTGCACTGGGAGGAGCTAAGCAAACAGGAGAGTGAAAATCACCCTTACTTAAAATAAACACAGGAGAAAAACTGAGAAGTGAAGAAAGACGATGCCACGCTTGCAGTCACAAAGAGACGAAGCTCCTCTCACAGAGCATGTCCAGAGTGCTCTTGCCTGCTGGCAACATGTCAGGGCAGACACTTGTAAAACTATTTGTTTTTCTGCAAGCTTGTACTCTCCATGTGAGGTCTGGAGGCTGGGTTGCACTGCACTCAGTAAGGCTGCAGAGCCCCGCTCTCCCGGGCAGTCCTTGTGCTGGGATGCTGCATGTGGGTCTCCCCCTCCCTACCCTGCCTGTTACTGTTAAATCCTGAATTTATATGATCCGAGACCACTCCATTGTGTTTACTTCTCATAAACCATCAGGCGCCAGAATGCAGCTTCTCGGATCGTGCAACGAAGCCACTTTCAGAGAATTATTGTAGCATGTGGGAGGCAAATGTTTAAAATCTCTCAAAGGAATGATTCAGACTAAAAACCTCCTTTGCCATATACTTAGGAATTCACTTCAACAAAGTACATTTCCCTTTATGAACAACTGAGAAATCAAACTGCCCAATTTATTACCTCAGATCAACCATTCCTTCTTCCTTGCAAAACGCACACATAAAATCAAGGACATCAGTTAAATAAACACCTACTTATGCAGTACCTGCATATGTACATGCCTGTATTTCATTGGTAGTACAAACAGCACGTTTCAAATAAAGCTCCTTCCTTCTGCTCTCGGTGCTCTGGCTCCTCTCTTTTTGCACACGCTTACAGGAATATATGCAAAACTACAGCCAACAGATGGTTTCACTTGTACCAGCTATATGCGTAGGATGCATGGGCTGCTCTCTAAGAGTCAGCAAAATCTGCTCTGGAGCAAGCAGAATCCAGGATCAGGACCCAGCTGCCTGGTTCTGCAGCAGAAGATGCTCCTCGCCACTTGAACAGAAGAGAGGGATAAACAGTGAGTGGAAGGCAGGAAGAATTAGTGTTCTTGTTTTATAGACTGAAAGCCATGGGATGGGGTAAGTTGTCTAAGGGGACAGTCAATTCCTTTTAACTGAAACCTCTTGGGGTTGCCCAGCGTGCAACAAACCTTCTCAGCTTCCCCACAGTACGCCCTCTCACATCCTACCCCTCCACTCAGTGCTTGATTCCCTACCTGCTGCTCCTCCGCTTCCATCTGCAGGTTTATCTCTTCACCTTCAACCTCAATGTCCTCGGGACCCATTTGTTCATCATAGGACCTCAATGGTCAGCATGGAAAACACTGTTCAAGAATTCCTCTTCTGCCAACACATCAGCTTGAAATCACTGTGAGGCCAACAGACACATGCTTTTCATGTGCATTCACATGGTTAAGCAGGAGTTAATGGCTACATGTCAATTCTGGCTTCCTGCTCATTGCAATTTGGAAGCCACATTAACCAAAACGACAGCCATTTTCATTGCAGAAGTGACAGATACATCAATCACCCAAGTCTATTTGTTTGCCTATGACCAACACAGTCCAAATTAGCTTACTGTTAAGATACTCAGGTGTCTTGCCAGTACAGCATGAGAGAATTACTGCTGTAACGAAGGAGCAGATGCCAAATCCCAGACCGAGGGTTATAGAGAGCCTTAAAGCTGGAGTTCATCTGTGGGAGAAATCATTTATGATCGCACCAAAAGTTATCACCAGATTTTAAAACTGAGTTACAAAAGAAGCCAGACCATTGACTCAGTGGAACCAGTTACCGGGCTGTGACTCGGTGGAATTAGATGCAAGGCAACAAATGTCTTCCACTTCAATAGAAATGAGTGGAAATCAACAGTGCTTAATTAGCACCTCACTAAACTGGTCTTTGCCTCACATTTATATTTGTTTGGATAGAAATCAACATTTCTCCCCAGACATTCTGGCAAAGATGAAGCACTAAAATAATTTGGTTTGCATGATTCAGTTTTGGAGAGGTGATAAAAAAATGGGATGGAAGAGAAAAACTTAACCAATTAATAGTTACCAGCTGCTAGATGTGAGATACAATTACTGTGCAAACCTGGTGGCTTCCTGGGGCTGTTTAGAACTAAATCTTGTTCTTGAAGCAGTTGTGCCTTTCTACCATTAGGTACACAGCACCTGATGTCCTGCCAGGTGAATCACAGGAAACCCTTGGGACCTGTCCGGGACACTTTTCTGAGGATACAGATATCCTCCCATGGCTTAACAGGATTGTCACAGATTTCTTTTCATGGATGGTCAACACTGTGCTCACAGCAGATTAAGTATCACAGCAAAACAAATCAGAAACAAACCAACAGAATAACGAACAGACTCTAAAAGATGGGAAGGAATGTGTGCTCGTGTACTGCCAGCCTCCCAGTTGAAATATTCAGAAAGAAATAAACACAAACTAATGAGCTTAAGAAAACTGTGGGTGGGTTTTAAGCCACAGCAAACAATTATGGCTTCCAGTTCAGCTTAGTAATTGAATTGATCATCTGCATATTTTTCAATAAAATCTAAGGAATGAAAGCATGCCGTTTCATACATGGATGAGACTATAGTTTAATGTACAAAGGTTGAGTACTAACTAATAAATCATAATTTTGGGACATGTGCTATATAACAAAGTTCTCTAAGCCAGTCTGGTTCATAACAAACATTCATGCAATTTTGCATGGCATCTGTAAGCATGTCAGATTGATACGAACGTATGAAATGGCACAAAGAACATAACTAGCTTCATAGAACTAAAATAAATTACTGTTTTACTAAGCAAATATGAATGTTTTGAAAGGGCCTGACAGTACATTCTGAAGAACAAACTTCCATATGCCTGTTATGGCTGGGGATTTGTTTTCTTTTCCACAAAAGCTGATGCTCCCAGTTAGCAGGGTGCTGGCAACCTCTGTGTTACAAACAACACATTTTGGTTTTCATTCAGGAAGGCTTCATTCTGGGTAAAGTCATCCTCCCAGCCAGCCATCATGCAGATGGTGGATGTTCTTCAAGATTAAAGCTGTGCTTCTCCACTGCCACAGCCACCTCTGGATGTCACCACCTCCTTGCCCGATTCCCTTAAGTGTGTCCATGAGTTTTCCATTTAATGTTTCCTAATTCCCCATGAAGTCATAGAAATAAGGTTTCTGCAGAAGTCTTATGCCTTGGGTTTTGTGGAGACCATTTAATCCCCATCATTCTCTCCTTCATTTATTTCCCACTCACAAACATAAAAGTCTGAATTTTACTCCCGTCCCTGATGCGATGATTTCCACTTCCATTCCTCTCAGGGCCTGCAGGTCTCCATGTTCAGGTGCTATTATTTCTCGCACAAAATACAGAAAAGCAATCAGCACTTTAAGGGTCACACATTATTTTTCATCTCAATCTGTACAGTGTCTCACCTTGTCTTTATATGTCCTCATGTTCTTTCTACCACTCAAAGTCTTTCCTTGTATGTTTAATTACCTGTGCAAAACCTAATTCTTCCTCAAAACTGAAGGTTCCAGGTCTTCAAGATGTAAAGAAAAGAGGAACTTTTCTCTGTAGAAAAGTGTTCCGTTTGTTGTTTTTTTTTAATTTCTCTTTGGGAAATTAAAGCTATTATTGCAATTCCTGGTTACCTAATAACTTTACAGAACCCTCTTTTCATTCTCAGTGACACCACTGGTTACTCCTGGCACTATCATCTCTTTCATCTTCCTTTTCTTAAAGAAATGCTGACCCCCTTTTATCTTATTCATTGAGGCAAGACCCTGGGAAACCTGACCTTGTGCCTGATCTAGGAGTTGGCAACCCTGCCCATGGTACAGGGTTGGAACTAAATGATCTTTGAAGTCCTTTCCAACCCAACCATTCTATGATTCTACAATTTCAAAACAGTAGCTCAACATTACAGTGCTGTTAACCCCACAGCTTTACCTCTTACTGTTTTGAAGATTGCTATGGGCCTTCCAACAGCTCTATTTGCAACGCTCTTTGCATTTCTGTAAGAACGTTTCCACAGCATCTCAGTGCTCACAACCAGTTTCCAAGCTGCGTCAGACAAATCTCTTCATTCTCTGAATCATCTGACAGAAATTTTCTTCAAAAGAAGCATTTTCTCCCTCCTTCCCATCCATCATCCTCCATTCTGTGGCATTTATGTATCCTGCATTTATCCCTTTTCACCTAGTTTCATTTCCTGCTGTGCTTTTCTGCTAGCAGTGGGTATGATGGCTCTTTTCCCAACTTCTCCCCACGTTGCCCATTGAAAGGCTCCTCCCATTACTGACAGCTGCTCAGCAAGAAGTCCATCCACCAACAACCACTTTGTGCTTGCCATCACCCAGCACCCTCCAAAGCATCACTGCTTATTGACCTGAAATACCCCTCTAGGTCTTCTCCACTCCCATAGGAAGCACAGAATCAGTGCTGGAGATCACCCAAGCACATGTAGCACTAAGCTTTTCTTGGGGCATGCTGCAGGCCCACTTGATCTGCTAAAGTACCGCTAAATAATAAATTGTGTGGGCAACATGAGGACACTGCCTCTTCAGTCTTTAACAGGAGCTGAGAGTGCAGCGTTTTCTAATGAAGACACAACCTATGAAGGGCAGTGATAACATATAATACTTCAGTCTACTGCCCGAAGAAAAAATAAATTGAGAAGACACAGTATTTCAAGCTAACACAAAGCACTCTGTTTATCTTACTTCCTTTTATTAAAGCAAATGACTATTGAACCAAGAGCTTCTCCAGCTGATTTCTGGGGCTTATTTGGAAATTGCTGCAGCAATTTTCATGATTAAAATGTTATTTCAAGACTCAAAGTTGAAATATATCATTTTGAAAATAATGAAAGAAAGCAGATACAGCGTGCCATAATGGTTTCAATTTTTCAGATATGACTAATTAAGTTTACAGTTTATCTTCCTTCCTCAAAGCCAATTACTCACCTAAAGATCCAACAATTACATTTCTGGAAGAAAGCACATCATTTTATTTGTCCAAAATATTTTTGTTTTAATGCACAGTATTCACTTCTTGGAGAATTTCCACCCTAGAATCCAGTAATAAGGAGCACTCAAAAAAAACTTCTGACTTATCTTCTGTACAAAATGTCACTGCAGCTACCATACCCCATCCACTCCATTCTCATTCCAGCGTTGCTGCAGTCTGCAAGAGTCACTTTGCCAGTGATGCACATCAAGGCTTTGTGTGATGAGCTTGCTCCAAAGCAGCACAATTACTGCAGTCTGTACTAATTCAGAAAAGCTCACTCAATGTTTAGGTCTATTGCATTTCATGCTAGCACTTAAACATTCACTTTATCTGCATAAGTATATCCCACTGAAGGCAACAAGACATACATCTGAATATATCACTAATACCAAATCAGTATAATTTTCTGCACAGAAGCAACACAGAGTAAGATTTAAAAACTATGTTCCATAACAACAAATAAAAGGTTCCTATGTCCAACTCCAGTCTCCACTGTTGTCCCACTGCATCCAGTCAGTGGAGTAAGCAGCAAAGGAGATTTCCTAAAATAGCAGCCCTAAATCAATCATTCTAATTGTAACAGATATATGAAATTAGAAGAGAATCAAAGAGAGTCGGTGCTCAAATCTGCCAAGGTATAAGATTGGAAAGTTCATCTCTTCAAGAAATTCTTTATACATTCAATCATAACAAACAGCCATTGGGCTAGCGATTGCCTTACAAATTATCTTGTGGCCCTGAAATGAAGAAACTAAAGGGCTACACCTTGTTACCAGAGCCTCAGCTAACTCCTCAGCAAGCAAAGAGACAAATTCTGCTCTTACCCTTGGGAAAGCTTCAACACCTTGGCTGTCAGTAAAGCTGATTTAAATGCACAGATCATGACCTCAGAAAGGCTCAGACAGAACAACAGGAGGCTTTCCTGAAGCTACGCTTTGAACATATAAATAAGACAAATAAATAAATAAAGAAGCCAGAGGGCTGCAGTGTAACCGTCAGTCAGAGCAGTGTGACCTTGCTGAAACTACAGGATTCACATGAAGAACAGGGTCCATCCAGAATGCCATGCCTGATGTTGATCTCAGCTGCAACCTCAAAGACAAGCCCTCCTCCACCTTCCACGAAGGGGACTTGAGGACTTGGTTGCCAAAAGGTTCTCCTCTCCCTACATCTTACCTTCCCACCGCTTTTCTTCCTTCTCCTCCTCCTCCCTTCCCCTCCTGGTGCTATAGGCATGAGATCTCTGATCCTGCTGGGACCCTGGGGCTGCAGCCAGCCTGGAATGGCTCCAACAAACCCATGCTAGACAAGGCTGGACTGCCAGATTTGAGCCACTCACAGATTAACGGGGAAATGCCCTCCTGGGACCATTTCATAGCTTCCTCAGAAACATGCCTCCCCAGCTATAAACACAGCACTGAAGACACCTGAATTACTACTGATTTGTGCTATTAATAGTGCCTGAGACCTTTAAAGGAGAGGTTGGGGTGAGTAAGACACACAAGTATTAAAAAACGCGGTCATGTTTTTTGTCCCTCCTCCATTTCCACAGGGTGATTTTCCTTTCCTCTTTGATCTCTCATGAAATGCCCTTGGCAGGTATCTTCCTCTGCCATTTCTCAGCAGCTGCCTTTTGCCACATGATGTCCCATTGTGCCGTGAATGCATTTTCACTAGGATTTAACATTTCAGCTTATGCCCAAGGTCACTCTCTCTGACTGAGGCACACCCTAAGCCTCTTCCTTACCTGCTGCTGATACAGTTTTTGCAACTGTTTGCTGAGGACTGGGTACTGGTGTTCATTCATCCACTTCCAAGTTTCAACCTGTTAAACTCCCACATCTTTATTTTTACATTCTGTTAGCTGACAATGCCACGCTTTTCTAATCTGAGAAACTGTTAATCAGCTCTCTACTTTCTAATAGTTTGTAAAAGGCAATGTTGAGCTCCAGAATGTCATGAATAAGCTTTCCTTCAGATATTAGACTGGACTGAGGATAGTCAGCAGCAAGAGCCAATACAACAACAACACAGTGCCTAACAACATGAGCTAGAGTGAGGGTAACTGCTACAGGGTAGCTTTACCAAATGCATAAATTCCTCATTGCATGGATAGATCAATTTTTCTACAGCTTCTGCCTCTTTCAGTAGAAAACTTTAAAGCAGAGTTTGGTGACAATGTTATTGCAAACCTCTCTGCACATGCTCTGAACTGTTGCAGGGAACTACCAAATCCCTGCTATGTAATACTAAAAAATTGCTCAGCTTACAATGACTGAAATATCACCACCAGTGCAAAGGATGGTTGAGGCCCAGGGGATGGATTCCAGACCTGGTTATCAGAGAAAAACAGTCCCTCTCTCTATTCTGCTCAGTGCAGTCCAACCATTCCTGGTGCTGTAACAGTACTGAGTTTAAAAATGCATGCTTTATTTTCAACTGGGAAGGTATTCTTTGTTACCAAGTGCAGACGTAGTCATCATCAAAGCCAAGGTCTGGATAATTCAGATAATTCACATCTGCATCTGTTATTGCTGTCAGAAGATGGTATAGGGAAGGCATATAGCTAAAACCCACACATTTATAATAGCCTGAAGGAGAGAAAAAGCAGACGATGCGCTCCAATCTAACATCACTATCTAAATCAGAGAAGAAAAGGTTACTATTGGTGGCATTTCTGCTCTATGACTGTTTTTTGTATCAAAGTAAGCATTAAAAACAACCCCAAGCAGGAGCGTAAGGACTTCTTCTCGGAAGAAATTCTCGAGGCCCCGCCAAGCCATGCCTGCTCTGCTGTGGTGCAGGCTGGAGCCGCAGCACCGGGCCCTTCTGCTTTGTCAATAGGAGACACAAAACACACAGACAGCCGTTGCCATGGCTACCGCTTTACGTCCTCGTGTCAAGTTTCCCCATGCACAGAAATATTATTTATAAGGTGGCTTAGGTGTGCCTTGTGCCTGGCAGTTAAAAATGGCAGGTCCCATCCCAGGGGAGCTCACAGCCCTAATCAGACATAACACAGCAGGAGGGTGCGATAAACACAGCACAGGGGTGGGGAGAGAGGGTGAGATGTTGCATATGCACCCTGCCAGCTCCTTCCTCCTCGCCATCAAACACCGCCATGGTTTTACAAGTGTCCTTCTGGCCCCTTGGTGATGCCCAGCCTGGCCTGGGACACACTGCAGCCTCTAAGAGTCAACACGAACTAAAGAAGCCCTGCAGTGCTGGAGCCAAGCAGCTCCTAAGATGTGCTGTCAGCCATGCTGGTGCCGACCAGGCCCTGCTCCATTCAGCCAGGGCTGAGGTGCCTGCAGCCTACTAGTCTCAGTCTGGCATGCCATTTGAGGGCCTGAATTAGTTGTGGGAAGGCATACATTTGTCTTTAGAGCAACAAAACGTTGCTGTGGCTTGTTCTCACTTCTTGGATGCTAACCCTGCAAAAGATGAGCCCCAAAAGCTGCTGACCAGCTGGCTCAGGGGGCATCCTTTTGCTGTGTCCCCAGCAGGTCACCCTCACATCCATGTCCTCCTGCTGACACCAGTGCCCAGTTCTGTAAGATGAGTCCCAGAAGGTGTCAGCAAGGCCTTTCCCAGAGGCACTGGTGCTAGAAGATGCTTCACAGTCCATTAGAGATCAGACATCCTAAGTAACCTTCAGAGCCTATTGCTTCCACCTCTCAGCCTCTGGGAAACCCAATTCTCTTCAGAAATCTAACATTTCTTCATCCCGGCCTGTTTTCCAGGTCAGTAGCCTCATTCTTCAGCAGTCCCAATAGTTCAGTGTGGGCATTTTCAAAGGCGTCACTGTTTCTGTGCTTTAGCCAACCCATTTAGTCCTCCTGCTCCAGGAGTGGATGGAGGTAAAGCACTGGGAGATTGCTCCTTCAACAGCAGCTGTATGCTCGCTCAGAGGATCCTCTGCTGCCTCTGTACCTGCCAAACTCTCCCAGGTCCATCCCCAGCACATGCATTACTAGCCCCGGAAATCAGCAGGATGGGAATGATTCAAGGAACAGACACAGTGAGCCGTGCTGCTAAGTTCAATGCTTGGGCAATCCAGCAGCATTTTGGAAAGGGATCAGGATGGCACCAGACATCATTCACTGCAAAAAATGTCAACACTGCAATGACAGCAGCCAAATCTCAGCATGCTGGGTCTGAGGCAGAAGTCCACCACCACCTCAAAACTGCACAAAAAGTTATTTGGCCTCTAACTTAATATTGGCACCATCAATCTTGTTGAGTCAGACATTTAACTCCAGCCTGTTAACTACCCATGGCATTTTCCTACCCTAAAACAAGGTATACATCGCAGGTAATAAGAAAAAGGACACTTTTCTTCCTAAAAGAACCCAAACACACCCCAGTGTCAAAACTGTATTTCTGCTCCGTACCAGAAGCCCAGCCTAGGCTTCAGGCTGAAGCAAGGATGATTTTTTTGCCTCACCACAATTTAGCAGCATCAGATTTCTCCTGTGCTAACAACTATTCAGTTCTGTGGTCTTACACCAAAAATATGTTGCAGAGAGTGCAGGATAGGAATATGCAGCTACTACAGCGTGCTCTGGCAGAAGCAGTCACAGCTTCTGCTGATATTTGCAGTTCTTCTGCTGCTGACCCTATCAAGCTGAAAATAGATCTAGTGCTCAAATGAAGCATCCGTAACACTTCATTTCTTCCCGTTCCTCCCTGAGGCACAGAGTCTTTTCACAAACGCCATCCCCAACATCCCACACGTGCTCTGACGTCACATTGCTGATTTCTAATTCCTCACTGTGCGTGTGCCTTGAAAAAGAAATCCCTTCCAGCTCCATTTTAATTCTATGCCCTATTTTTGTCAGAAAAGCAGGTTTCCCTCCTGATTCCTTCTGCTGAGACACACTCCTTCTCCTGATTCCCTCCTGACTCCTTCTGCTATGAACCACGGGTGCTGCTCAGTCCTCACAACCTTTAGCCACAACATAAAGCCCATTCTTTGTACTTGTTCAGTCTGCTTTCCTTCTACTCTGAAGCATCTGATCTCCCTTTAAAGCTGACCTTAGCAAGGGTAACTCAGCAGC
Organism: Centrocercus urophasianus; assembly: GCF_019232065.1. Taxonomy (NCBI): domain Eukaryota; kingdom Metazoa; phylum Chordata; class Aves; order Galliformes; family Phasianidae; genus Centrocercus; species Centrocercus urophasianus. Next base: position 11,631,984 of record NW_024884722.1, read on the forward strand.
AGAAAGTAATCTACAAATACATATTCAGCACAAGGGAATCCTCTCTGTACAACCAAGTCCCACCCTTTGCAGTCTCCAAAACGCTTGTGCCGGGTCCTGAATGATGCTGAGCATTTTCTGTTCTGCCTGTCTTGATGAGATTTGAGAGAGCTCAGCCACAGCAGTGCAGATTCGAGCCTGCAGCACCATGAATCAAGAACACCTTTGCGGTTTTTCTTTCCTCTGAATTTTAAAAGTCTCTGAAAGCCTGTTTGTTTTCTTTCTCATATTCTGGAGGAACCGATGAATCCTCAACCGCACACCATAAACGGCCAGCCATCAGCTCTTGATTTCTAAAAATGCATTTGTATTAAGCTACGAAATTATTTACAGCGGCCATAAACATCCTCCCAGCATCTGGCAGCTAGAAGAGGGACTTGGAACTCACTAATTTACTTACATTGTAAACCACTTTCTAATAAATAAATAAGCTCTTAATATCTCACCCACAAAAAGAGGCACATTGCATACAGCGCTATGTCTGGGGTCCTTCAGAGGTGAAGGATTCAGTGGCTGAATTTCTCTGAGGATCTTTCTTTAGACAGGGCATGTTTATGCCCAAATGAATTGTGAGTGGAAAATCTGCATTTTGACATCAGCTTCACATTCTCAAATTGGATTGGATGCCGCAGAAGGGGCTGCTCCATTCTTGTTTTGCCTGAACCAGGATCAAATTCCAATCAAAGGGGAATTTAAAAAAGCCAAGTAAATGAGTGCTAATCCTTTGGCAGTGACCCTCATGAGAGGGACTGCTGAGCAGTTGAGCTTGCTACTGGGGCAACGCTGCCACTGGCTGCCATGCCATGGATGAGCTGTGGTCCCATCAGGGCCCACGATGGGAGCTGAGAGCACCTGACATGATGCAGATGCGATTCTCAACTTCTGTGAAATCTAGCACAGTGCCCACGAGGATGAACGGCTGCCTCTAAGCAAACCTAGACTAAAAGCCATGCTGTCAGATCAAACTTGGTCCAAATTTTCCTTCGTAAAAAAAACGTCAATAACCTTGAACATTTACCTTAGATTTTGTAGACTGTTCCCACATTCTTCACTTACATATAAATGAAAAAAAAAAAATCAAACACACCTGCTTTTAACCCTTGCTGGTTAACTGAAAAGTTTAACCAGCAAACAGGTGAAAAAAAGTATTATGTTCATCTTCCCTGCCCCAAACACAGAGCAGGAATGAAGGACACAGAGGGAGGAATGAATCGATTATTAATAATAAAATAATTATAAATATAATTATAAATTATAATTATAATAAAATCGAACCAGTTTTGTTTCAACCATGTTATGGTCACAGATAGCTGCATATCTAAATGCAAAACTGTAAAATAGGAATCCCAACAAAACCACTGTATCACCAGTGCTCTGCAGATGAGATCCTGTGAGGGCTTTCCCCATTTACCTACAATTAGAAATGGGCTCAGAGATCTCTGAGATGTTGCAGAACAAATAGGAAAAGACCAAAAAAGCCCCCTCAACATCATCCAGTTCCTGTGAGTTGTTTCTCTAATGTGTTCCCCTGTGTAGTCAGTGCAGAGGCTCTGCACAAACCTTTCTCAAACACAGTCAGCTACACCCTGCTACATTTTTTCGTATAGTTATTAATTTCCAGACAGCAAAGGACTATTCCAGTAAAATTCAGCAGAACGATCCTGTTATCTTACGAAAGATAAACAAAAGGCAAATACTCACTGCTGTTTTTCAACAGAATACAATGTGATTTTGCATGTAGTTATTGCCATCCTTGAAGCAACCCAGAGTGCTTGCTGTTGATTGGAGAGAACCGGGGTGGGGTTAATGAAAGAGTTGCTTTGTGCTTTCGGAGCGATGGTGTAAGTACACCCCTGTTGTAACACTGCTCCACTCACCCCAAACATGAGTTTAGCCCTACAGTTTTCAAAGCATGCAAGGACGGCATGAATAAATCTCATCACCGAGAGTTTCCTAACACTCCTGCTGAATATCCAGTCCTATTAGTCAATGTCAGCCTCCGGGCAACTTGAGAAATTGCAGAAATTCATCCTGGCTGTCACTGGAAATCGAAGGTCAGTCTCAAAACCCAAAACACTCCTTTGAGCTTTGGAAGGCATTCATGTCTCAAGAGTACAAAGTGCAATTGTCAAAGCTTTGCACGTCCACGCAAAGCAGGAAGGAAAAATCAGACCCCAGCACCAACATGGGACAATGGGACCCCGGAGAAGGGCTGGAGGAATGGGGTTCTTCCTGGGAAGCTATCTACAGACACATTAAAATCAACTCTGTTTACACAACACACTGGAAGTTGCTAACAGCCAAAGCCATGTTAGAGGACAGGATTTCAGATTAGTAATACTGGCCTGGTTGTCCCATACGTACATTCTAAAGTAATTTTTATGGACTCCCTTAACTGAGCAAAATAGAAGTTTTCTGTACTGACCTGTTTTGGGGGGGGGGCTTCTTTTCTATTTCCATAGTTAAGGTTCTCTCCACATTCACAACCATCTGCCTAGTCCTCTTCTCTCACATCTCCCTCTATCTGACACCAGCACTGTCCAGAGCTCCCCTCCCACTGCTCTCCCACCACATCCATAGCTCCCAGTTGCACTGCAGTTTGTGAACAGGCTGTGCTTCACTGTGCTCAAGAACAACAGATGGAAAGCCAGCCCAGCCCAGTTTCCATTCCTTTCCTTACTCTTCCTGTAAAGGAATGCCATTTCATCTCCATCACTTGAGTCTTCCTCCTGCCAGCATCCCGTGATGCTCTGAATGTCCCTAGCCAATCTGCAGGATTGAGGTCCCAGACCTTGCAATTGCGACTCCAGCAATTGCCACATTAAATGCTGAAATACTGTAGGTGTTAAAAAGGAAAAAGATCCCTTTTCTAAGCATTTCCTGGGTGAGCTGATGGCCAGAAGCTGAACTTCTTTTGGAAACCTGTGCAGCATTAAGTGGGAAACACAGCCCAGGAGACTGCAAATAAATCAGTTGTGTAGAAGCCAGTGAGAGCAGTGTATAATCCTCCCCGTCCTTGCTGCTACCACCACACATTTTAGCAGCCTCCTGCGTGGCTGAAACCGTAAGAGTAACTGTTGAGGGACAATATGAAGTAGCTCTACATTCTGTAATTTGTCTAAAATAACTGAACACATCAAGAGGTATTCCATTTTTCCAGGGAATTGCCACACTTCCCCCGATACAGAAGCTGCATCGCAGGCTTGTTGTGCAACACAGAGAAGCACAGAGCCAAAACAACAGCCCCATGACAACAGAAACAACAACAAATCCACTACTCTCCTTTTTTTTTCCTGACCATTCAACACTGGTGATCACTATGTGAACACATAACCTGCAGGAGCTAAATTCCCTCCTCTTCAGTTTCACTCAACCTTCATATGCATAACTCGATATTTTTCAGAAGGAGCAGAGATAAGGCTCATTCCCCTACACCACTCCTGTTAGCTGGCTGTGCTGAAGGCTGCGAACCAGCAGCGTCCCACCTGAGCTGAGCTTCCCTCTGTGGTGCCATGGGTGAGCAGCTGAGAGCCACTCTGAACTGCAGCACTTCTGAGATCCAGTGCCCATATGGACCATGTGCTCCCCCAGGCCCCCTAAGCTCCTCCTCAACAGTTTCTCCCCTGTGTCTGCATGTGATCTGCCATCCTAAGTGGGCTCCTTTTTTCAGCTAGACACACTGTGGTATCTCAGTATAGCACTGTCTAGGCAACAGAAAAACGTGTGAGCAATTTAACGGATTACTTTCCCCTTGCTTTTCATGAAAACACAGAAAGTCAGGAAGATTTCTGTTCTCTGCACAGTTTGTTTTCTTTTGTTTGGGTGCTTGCTTTGGGTTTGGGTTTTGATTTGGTGGGTTTTTTGTTTGTTTTTGTTTTTAAATCCAGAGCTGTAAATATTCAGAGAGAGAGGCTTAAAAAAAAAAAAAAAAAAAAAAAAAAAAAGAAACCAATAATCATTATTATTTACAGGGTTTTATCCCACCTTCAAGATTTCTACAAGACTTAGTAATTTACCATTATTCATACAGTTCTGTGAATAAAATGGTCCCTTTTCATACCAGATAGAATAGAATTTTGCCTCCCCTGGCAAAGCAACCAGCACTCCTCAGGTACAAGCAGCAGCAGTTATCACATACAAAAAAAAAAACAACCCCAAACTGTCCCCTTTACTCCTCTGAACTCCATCCAGCCTCATCATTTTCTGAGAAGCAAGAAAAAAGATGACACAGCAAAATGTCGTACACAAATTTTGCTGCCCCAGGCGCCTGCTCAGCCAATCCCAAGGGGTCAAAATACTTATAGAAACCAGATTCTTAAATTTCCAGCTCCCTCTTCCAGATCTCAGCACTTAAGCTGAAGTCAGCCAGCGCCACCTCCAAGAGATTTCCACCTCTGCAGCAACCAAGTGCTTCAACCTCTCCCAGGAGCTCTCCAACATTTTCCATTGAAACCTGGACAGGGAAAAGCCCATCAGCAGCACGACACAACACAATCTCTTCTCTGAAAACAAAACACCCAATGCAAATTTAGAGCCACAAACAGCACAAATGAAACTCAGGTACCTGCAAATTATTTTCCTGCAAATGTGGCTGAGTTGCAAACCATTAGCAGAGAAAAAATGGTAAACGTGGTATTTCTCATCAGTGGTATATGTAGCTTTTAGCTGTCACACACAAGCAGCACAGACACAGGTCAGGTAATGGATAAACAGGTGAAAGGTATGAAACGCTGCTGCTGCACTGCCTTTCTGCACCCCCTCTGGTATGGGTGATAGTGAGAAAGTCAACGTGGTGTAAAGATAGTGAAAAAATAGTTGGTGGAAGAGATGTGCAGGCAGGACCTAATTCCCAGCATGTTGGGTCCAGAAACAGCCTGCAAGGAAAAACAGGTTTCATGCATCTCAGCTGATGAATACTTTGTGAAGAACAAACAAAAAAAAAAAAGCAGTTTGGGCACTTCAAGTAAGTAAAGCAGATTGTACATTTATGTGCAGAGGCAATCTTGATGCTTGAAGAAAGCTGAGCTTAACTGGGCTGTTTTCCTAAGCAAGCTACCAAGGACTCCTTTCCAAGCCACATCCTTAAAAGGAAGCCCGCATTAAAGAAAAGGAAAGAAGAAACCATATTCTGAGCTCAGCCAATGCTGTGCACGCTTCACTATATGCATTCCAAAAAACACATCCGTAGCTAAACCTGGCTGCAGGGGCAGAAGATCAGCCATGCTCCTTTGTGGCATCCCTGGCTGGCTGTGAAGGGGACGTGCATGGTAGCTGCCACCAAAACTGCACGGAAAACACTTGCTTCTATAACCACATTTACGTAAAGCAATTTGCTATCACGTCCTGCCTCTGCTAACAGTCCAACCTCCACATGCTCTAAAAAAATTAATAAAATAATTGCAATTTTAAATGCTCGAAATGCAACATTTCAAACAACCTGCCATTGTGTGGCACAGGGATAGCAGCAGCGTTGCCCACAGGTGATCCAGACATCAACCGAGAGCAAAGAGATGAGTGCCTTGTGCAGCCAAGTCACTGCAGGAAGAACTGTCAGCAACATCTGCAGACATCCGATAGCTTTCAGCTCATGGCACATGAGCAGTGACTCAGATTTCACCTAGGGATCACAGATGAGGCAATGATGTGTTAAATACTCCTTGCTTCCCCTTATTTAACCTTTGCTGACTGCATCAGGGCAATGCATGCCAGCTGATGGTGTTCTGTGTGCCCCAGGGAAGCAAAGCCAGAACATCAAATGGGGTTCAACAGAATGCATAAGGAAATACCACTGCTTGCATCAGGCTGCAGAGCATCCATAGAAAGGCTTTGGTATTGAGCGCCATGTCTGAGGATGAAGCTCCTCTCCTTCCATGAGAGGCACCACACCTTGGGGACAGCCCTCAGAAGTCACAGGGGGCCATAAGAAACTGTAGTGAGGAGAGGAGGAATTTCTTAGCTCTCCCTGCTCTGATTACTCACAGAACGGCTGCAAGGGTGCCCCAGGGGCAACTCCACATCACAGCCCATTGGGGTTCAGTGACAGCCAAGTGCGGAGCCTCATGTTCCTTGAACCTTGATAGGACTCACTGAGGTCTGCAGGCAGAAGAAGTATATGGGGCCACTGAGCCAGTGACAGCCTCAGCCATACCCAACCTCATCATGCTGGAAGTAGACAGGGTTCAGCATGGGGATCATCTCTCAGCAGGCTGGCCGGGACCCAGCAACATGAGCATCATCCTCTCTGCCAAGCACAGCACTGGATGCTGTGCACTTTTACCCTTTGCGTGTTGGGACAGCATGCACAGGGATGTGCTTCACTTGTCACTCCCAGGCTTAGGCTGTTTCTATCTTCACCATTACCCAAAGGTGAGGAGGAGTTGAAAAACATTACACTGACAGTGCTGGAGGAGTTGCGGATATAGGGCTTTCCGCTCCGCGCCAAGCAAGCCCTCTGGAATGGTTTGGACACGATAGGTAAACAGTGTCGGGCTCACTCAGCGGGGAGACATTTGTATTTAGATGTTATAGATAAGTGGTGCATATTTGAGACATCTGAAAGTTATTACTCTAGGCAGTTTCTAAACAGAGAATCGCAGTTGCGTAGCCCCTTAACTCCAAGCTGACAGGCAGGATAATGATTTAAATTATTGTTAAACATAGGCTCTGTTTTAAGTGGATGGAATTCAACAGCATGGTGGGTTTAGGGGAAGAGGAGTGTATTGCAAAACATAACGTTTCCAATTGCTGCAATGCTGATCCACAGAAACTTCTCCACCAACACCAAGCATCCATAGAAAGGCTTTGGTATCGAGCACCATAGAAACGGCGTGAAGATCCTCATAAGGCAACACCATCCAGCTACCCTGGGGCTCATTACCGCTCCATCTAATTGCAACAACTTTGATTATGAGAAATGCCTTTTTCAAAGCAAAACATAAAGAGCTTTCTCACAGGTGGAGCTGATACAGCAGTAAACCATAATAATTTTTATAATGCTTCTGAGTTACAAGTCATTTACGCTTCCTTGAGTTTAATAAGGTTATGTTTATTATGGGATCACTTTTTTTTAATAAATGTATACCAACCTATTCTTCATCGTAATCACTTAAAGCACAATTACTGCATTGCATTAGATCGGAGGATAGCATTTGTTTCACCTTTGTTTTCCAGTTAATGCAGCGCTAATATCTCAGCATCGCACATTCCCAGACATCCAAGTCGCCAGCGGCACCCAGGGCAGGCATTCTGCCCTGCCATAGGCTGCTCTCTGCCTAAGGTTAAGTGTGACAGCACACACTGGCTCTGTGCCACAGCCTGCGTACAGGCAAAGGTCCAGCAAAAACAAGCTGCTCTCTTATGTGGGAAGGAAGAATTAATTTCTTGCTTATTCAGCATCTGCCTGTGTGTGGCACAAGCATGCTCCCAGGCAATATCTCCAGCCACAGCTCTCTCATCTCCCAAGTGGGTAATTTGCAGTAATATAAGCTAGAGGGTCTCATCACTGCTCAGTCTGAAGATCCAATTGGGCCTTAGAAAAAGCAATCACACCTCATCATTTAAGGGAAATTACTTGAATGATTAATAAAAGATGAAACTCAGAAAGGCCACCAGTTCTGTTCAGCATACCAGCATCTCCTAATTATCAATTGATGAGGATCAATAACACCCAAAACTGTTTGGAAATTTTGGGGGAAACTGAGTTCACACATCTAAGCGTCAACAGCAGCAGTGCCTAGCAGGATAGGAGCATCACAGCAGCACCTTTCACATACATGATACAACACAAAATCAAGCCACAAAATAGTAACTCATGTCTCTGACAGAAGCAGTCTCTCAAGGCTGAAAGTCAAACAAAGACACAGCACTTCTGCTGGGCCAATAGCTTGGTTGGCCCACCTTGGCACACGTAGGGACCAGTAGTTGAGAACTAAGGGAATGGCCTGGCACGTATGTTGGTGATGGGCTGACAGTTGGTTGGACTAGATTATCTTAGTGGTCTTTTCCAACCTTAATGATTTTATGATTCTCCTGTAAGGAAGAAAGACAGCACCGCCATCCTGCAGTAAGCAGACGCACACATGGGCTTGTCCCAGGATGCTGAGAAATCTGAACCTCAAAGTGGGAGCCAAATCCTTCATCTCTAAAATGAAGGATGCCTTTCATCCCTTCCTGTTAAAATCAGTTATCAATCTGATATACTCATACCAGTGGGTAAAGGCATTCATTTCCCTGTTGCTTGGTTGCTTTGCTTTTCTTGAACAACTGAATTCTAATAAACATTTGTTCCTCAAAAAAAAAATGGTCCTGTCTCTGTGCAATTTTTTTCTCCTCTTTTAACATGAAAAAAAATCCTAGAGGTTGGCATCAAACAAGCAAAAGACCCAACTGGGTATTAAAGCTACTACTAACCCATTTGGGGGACCCAAGAGAATCACAGAAAGGAACTACTGCAATCAACAGAAAACACGGATTCAGTTCCTCAGTCCTCAAGCTGGCCACTGAATTTGTGCACTGACAGCCTCCTGGGGCAGGCTCCTGGGAGCTGTGGGAAGCAGTGAGAAGCAATGAGAAGCAGTGCCTCCATCTCTCTGCAGCCCCTTCAGCTGCTGCTCTGCAGGCAGGGAGCACAGGGAGAGCTACAGCGCAAGGAGGAGCAGCATTTTCTTGTGTCTGCCTCCAGAGTACCTCCATGGAAGGCAAAATGGCAGCCAGCCTCCAGCTGAAATATTTGAGGCAAAGGGATGAGAGAGAACAAGTGAACTGTAAAAGCCCCAAAGAAAGCATTTCCCAACACCTTTTCCATTCTGGTCTACTTCTACTAGCTCCACATAAGCTACTCATTTAATTAGTTGAACCCAGAAAGGATTCAAAATCCATCCGGGACGTTCCAGCACATTTTGAGAGAGACCTCAGCACAATACAGCTGCTTTGAAAACCCATCATTTTCATGTTCTAGCAAGAGCTGATAAAGAACGCTATGTTTCCTTCCCAGTAGTAATCAACAACTTTTAAGTCTCTGGAGAAATAAATCCTGCTGGTGTCTGTGTTTATCTTCATGCTGATAAGCAAGTGCGGACACAACTACCTGATGATGGGGAACAGCAACACTAAAACAGGTCAGGGATATTCCTTTGCATCACCCCCCTCCCCCCTTTTTTTTTTTTAACCTGTGTGTTCTGTATGTCAGAACAGGCAGGTCTCTCAAAACAAAATCATGCACCTTCAACAATTCATCTCTACAGAAGTCAGAAAAAGGATATTAAATAAGGAGACAGGCTTGCAATCAGCCTTTCTCAGGAAATAATAACCTGGGAAATTCTGACTCATGCTGATTTGCGATCAAGGACTGTGACTGAGATACCAAAAAAAAGGGATTGAATCAGATTTCCATGGCTGTGTCAGAATGAATTAATTCTCATCATGTAACTGGAAAAGATTTAACATCACAGAAGCATTTTTAGAATGACAGCAGGATATGGAGGCTGTGGTAAAGAAGAAAACATGATTATTGGGCTGGAGAGACTGACAGTGAGAACAGATAAAAAGGAAATACATATACCATAAAATAATAGCTTGGTCAAACAGCCACCAACAGGAACATCCTGAGAAGGGAGCAGTGACTGTGAACATCTGGGACTGCAGGCTGTGGGTATGCCCCAGACAACACCTATGTCCTAAGAACTGAGACAAAAATTGTCAGGGGTGGTGAAGTCGGGACACTTTAAGGAGCTGCTGTTGTTCACCACTGGTTTTCATTCTTCTGTTAAAGCCAGGCAGATATCACTGCCTGGGTTTGTTCATCAGAGATCACTGTCTGGGTTTGTTCAGTGGCATCATTTACCCTTGTGCCATTCTCATAGATGGGATAGGCTTTTTCTTCCCTCACTTCTGTGGTTGCCAGCAAAGCTTTTAAGTCAATCAAATGTTGTCAGCTGAGCTCACTCTGAATCTACCCACACCAGGTCGATCTAATTGAGCTCCAAATGCCTGTCAAAAGAAATGATGCTGGTAGGCACAACCAGTCCTTTCTAAATCCATGCTTGCAACTAATTTACATTAATTGCTGCAGAGGGTTTAGTTACAATGGACAGACAAAACACTGCACTCAATATACATCTCAAGTAAGTGCTGTAAAGATGCTACTAAGTGGAAGATTAGACTTTAAAGTGCAGCTTGAAGGATGGGAATTTATCTGGCAGCAAACTTCACAGACACGGCTTTAGAGTGAAATGCCCATTGCAAGCCACTGGCAGAGAGTATATCTACTCCTTCCTCATAGAGCCTGTGCACCTTGACAGATCTCTCAATGTTCATCATTAGCAGAAGACTTCAAAAATAAGTTAACTATATGATAAAAGCACAAAGAGAAATAGGTATTATCAAGAGAAGAACAGAAATACACCGATCTAATTTGGAATGTAAGAAATATCTGACTCATATTTCACCAAGGGTTGTTTTTCTCCTCTCTCTTAGTGACCCCTTTTTATGAAGACCATCAGTAGTACATAGTTGGCATGCTAGAAGAGCTGATTTATCTGCAAGGAACACACCAGGCATCCAAAGCGACCCAAGCAAAGCAGCGCAAAGACTCCTAACACCTCAGAACAAACAACATCAAGGTACTGTCCAAAGAGAGGGAAAAGAAATTAAAAAAACAACAAAGCCTTTGGGTCATAAATTACCATCATGAATTCAAAGCAAGACAGCAACTTATACATATAACTTTGCACCAGTGAAAAAGCCAGGCAAGATGATATCTCGGTCATGGAGTTGTTCTTCCCTTCCCTGTAAATACAAGCAAACCTGCTTTGCTAAACCTGTTCTTTCACTGTTTTCAGCCAGCATGTCACCCTATTTCCAAGCTTGCATATTCTTGCCCACCTCATGCCTCTGGATCCCATATAAACCCTCCTGCACTGAAGCCAGCCAGGTTTTCCACAGCAAACTAGCATTGCTGGGAGGCAATCTCCCCACTTTCACTCCAGCTTCTGCAGCACATCCCAGCCTCCCCTACTCACACTCACCTTTCTCCTCTTGAAAGAGTCTTTGCCTCTCAGGCCAGAAAAACCATTAAGCACAGAGCCTGATCCCTCTGCATTGCCATTGATTACTGATTAACCACAGACCACTGGTTTTGACCTAGCAAACCCTGCACAGAACACAATAACAAGCAGATGGTAAAGAAAAAGATCCAGCAGGGCACTTAAGCACATAGCTATCTTTAGGAATGTGAATTAACAGACTTACCCAGCCATAAACCTGATTTCTGGCACACTGGACACAGCCACATGTGTGTAAAGAGGGGGTCAGATTCAGGCTTTGCAGCCTATGCAGTCTTCTAACCAAATGAGAATGTGTGATCTATATAGTTGGGAACTATATACCTTTAAAATCTGGTATTTTACTTCCCACTTGAATTTCTCCTCCACCAACTTGCATCTATTGCCCTGCCTCAAAGAGCACTCTGCCTCACCATCAGATCATTATTTAGACTCTCTGTAGTTCATCTCTTTCCTATGGAACACTTATTTCAGCTCCACATCTTAAACCAAAGCACTAGAAATTATAGCATGAGTAGACATGACAGCAATTGTGGCCTATTGAACAAATAATTTACGTATTTCTCTTGAGTGAGCCAATAAAGCTGAGCTGAAATTGCCTGTCCCTATAGCTCCACAGTGAAATTCTCAGTCAGTTCAGCTTTCTTTCCACTTGTTTTCAGCACTGACCTTCAGCATGAGGCCAATTTCCTTCCACCTGGCCAAGCAGCATTACAGTCAAGACCTGCAGACTTATTCGTACTAGGAATGGAGCAATAAAAAGTGTTTTGACAAGTGCAGGCAGCATCAAGGCTCATTGCAGACAGGAGCATACTCCAGTGTATAGAGTCACTAGTCAGATCCAGTTAAAACCAAACAGGTCTACAAAGAGGAATAGAAACCAACAGGACTGGTGCTCTGGTCAAAAATATGCTTTCACTCAAGCAACGCTGGGACAGCAGAGTGGTCAGCTGGCACAGGAAGGCCATGGCTGCTGCCTACAGACACCAAAGAGAGCAAAGAATAACCAGGGAAACCCCATAGCAAAATGAGGTAATGCAGAAAAGTATTGATTGAGCCATCAGCATTTCCAGATCATGCAAACATTTACAAGGCTCTAAGATGCTGGAGTCCTCTGGACTGAGGTGTGCAGAGAAAGGGAGGATGCCCTGCATTCAAGATTTCAAGATTTGGTTCTTTTCGTGCAAGACACATGGATATTTATTGGCACGGCACCAGCACAGCAATAGGATTACTGGATTCTAAAGGCTTTTTCCCTGGAGTGGTCTTTATCCTCTTAAAAGAAGATTGAGCAATTAAACATTTATTTTTTTCCTGAAGAGAATTAATTGCCTGTGAAGGGTTCCACCAGTGGCCAGATGCATCACAAGAGATCTTCATCTTCCTACACTCACCAGCATCAGCCAAAGATACAAGATTTGATGCAGTGGCCAACAATCTGATTAATCAGACTTGAATTCTTAGCTACAGACTAAAAAAGTACTGATTTAAAATCAAATAGGAACAAATAGGATGGGAATTTCCTTTGAAATATTTTGGTGAAGCCCTCACGATTTACTGTGAGACAGTGTCACAGGCCGACTACTTGTAGTGGGCATCAAGCATACACTCATGGTGGACAATAACTTTCTGATGAAAGAAAGCACCATGAATTAGCAGTATCGGGGCAGTTTACCCTTGACAACAGTGAGTGCTGATCCAAGCTACTAATGGAAAATCTGGCTCTACACAACTAGATACCACTACTTGCATTTTTGCCATCTTTCATCCACTTGTGACCAGTTATACTCATTAGACCTCCCACAGGGTCTCTTCTCCTGACAAGGGTACTTGGAAGTAGACCTGGATCAGCAAAGATTCCTTCAGCCAAAACTGCTTTTTTTCTTCAAGACAGGACAGGCAGGGTCTGGAAGAGCTTCTGTTGCTTGGTGTTTGGCCAAAGAAAAGTGGTGACTACACAGAGAGCCAGGGTGAGGTTCCACTCATTGTAAAACCAGAGCAGCCCCACAGGTAGCTGCAAGCTCAGACCAGTAAAGCACAGCAGGAATAGTGCTACAGGTAAGGGCTTTCAGACTGAGCCCAGCAACAGTTCTGCTTATACAAGTGGTAGAACAAATGGAGACTTCAGAGTATGATACAATCTCATTTTTAGCTCTGCTGCTGATACAGATGGAAAAGGTAATTTAATTTCATTGAAGGTGTCAAACTTCTTTAATAATCTAGGCACCTTGAGGGATAACAGTTACATCCTCTGCATGGATTGCATAATCAGAGGCTGTGATGCCAATTAATTACTGAAATGGCAAAGTGCTACCTCATGCCAGTGAATACATACTGTACAGAGACAGTGTCTAGTTTTATCCTATCTGCAATGTTTAGCCATCATCTGTCATAAGGCCTTAGGGGAAAGGGTCTCTACAACTGGAACAGCTGGAATTGCAAGATTAGCACAATAAATTGATATTCTTCTACCAGATCATCTACTCAGCTTAAATCTGTAACTCACTTCCAGCTTCAGCTGTCTTCACTGGAGTAAATGCACACTGACTCTGTCAAGCTACAGCTTTATAAACAAAGAGAAGTCAGCTTTCAGCTTTAAAAGATGAAGTATGTTGTGTTTAAACTATTTTGCTGAGTATTGTTGAGACAGATACTAATAAATCTGAAGAGATTAATTCCTTGTACCTGTGCGTTCTCTGCCTTTCTTTTTGAAGACTTCTATTGCTTAAACAACTATAAAAGAAACCACATTAGACAAAACAAGGCAAACGCAATTATATGCCGCTTAAGTACCAATTGGGAGAACGTATTTTGTAAAGATGATTTAAATCAAAATACCAAAACCTCAGCAAACATAAGTAATTCTTTGGGGCTTTCCTAAGAGAACACCATTTGCAGCATGTTCTTACTCTCCAGGGCCTTGCCCACACTGGAAACTACTGCAGACTAACAAGAGCCCAAGTGGTAAATTTAGTATATATTCAATTATTCCAGGAGTTTATACCTTTGGTGGGTGTAAGATAAGGTCAAAGCACTTTTAATTGGAATTGCTGTTTCCAGACTGCAGCTCCTATACTTACACTAAGAAATAGCACTTAGCAAAGGAAAGATAAACTTCTTAGTGAAAAGCTGAATATTTTCCTCCTTAAAGCAGCAGCCAAATCAATCATGAGAACAGATATTTAATGTGAAGATGTTATGTTTAATATTTATGCACTGTCAGTACAACTACAGCATCCACATACCCATTGTGTAAACACCAGTTAGAGTTGTCAGAGATTTCACAGTTCCTTGTGCTTTTATGGGTAACGTGGAAAATACTTTATTGCCTTTCTCACCTGTGTTAGGAACAATACTTCAGCTTACTAAACTAAAGGAACTTGACAAAGTACAGAATTTATTTTCCACTGATCCTTCTGCCTTGTTACTGCCTTCATTTCTCTCAACCTTGACAGCAATAGCCAGGCTCTCCAGTTTATTTCTACCCAGGTTCTCTTGCAGGTTCTCCTGACGCCAACATGGATACAATTTGTGGTCATGTACCTATTGCCAGTAGCCCCTTATGTGCCAGATTTTGTCTTTTCTGTTCTCTTAAGGAACACCTCAGCTTCCCGAGCTGTCCTGATGAGGAAGAGGCAGTTCAGGAGAAAGCAAAGGCACCCCTGTGAGCAACAGATGGAACACACCCCTCGCAGTTTCCTAATCCAACACCCTATCGTGACCTTCAGTCAAGACTGAAGGGCCAATCTCTCAGAGGCTGCCCCAGCAAATGGCACTGCATTGAAACAGCTGAGATGAGCTGAGATGGGTTTGTTTGGAAGGGCCATCCCAGCAGCCTAATCAGCATCAGCAAGACAGACAACTCGGGGCCGCAAGCTAACTTTTGGGTACCTATCACATCTGGAAAAATACATCCCTCCAGAGATTCTAAGTCAAAGCAGGGATTGATTAAAATGGCACGAGATGAGTTATTTATTGGTCTGTTTTCACATTTCTAGCCATGTCAGAGAGCTTCTTGCAGCTGCCATAGAGACAAGAGCTACAGACAATAAAACTTTATGAGCAATTTAAATCCTCTCTCTCCTACAGAGATGCAGAAAAACAATGACAACTGACTGTTTGCAGGTTGTGTATATCTTGCCTTCATTAAGTAGAACTCTGTTTAAAAGCATATCATTCCTTTCCATGAGCTAGTCACAGACTTCCACAGAGAGGGCAGATAGTTTATAGCTTCCACTTTCAACAATGCACTGTAAAAATACAATGCAGTCATATTTGATTATCCAATTTCCTTTCGTGAGAGCCACTCTCAGCACATCAGCGTGTTCATTTGCATGTGTCACAGCAGCAAAAGAAATGGATTCCCATAGGTAATGGAAAGTAAGTTTTTGCACACGGAAAATAAAATAGCAATAACCACATGGTAAAATTACAGATGCATGTGATAAATCAGGTTTAGCATCAGTCTTGTACCATTCACACCTGAAATTTGCTCATAAATCCACCTCATTTGAGGCTTACTTAATGTTTCTTCTATAGCTGCCTTGGAGCTAGAGATTCAATTCACCTAAGAAGTGACACAGGTAAAGAAAGAAAAACATGCTTCCTTCTTTCCCCAACAAAACGTGCCATTTCCTTGCCAACTGTGCACTAGCTTGAGTCCCAAGATGGGTAAATATCCATCTATAAATGGTTCAACATTTTGACTTTTGATTCTTAGCAAACACAAAGTAGTAAGAAGCTGGGAAGGGCATCTTGAGAAAGACAAGCTTTCTTCACTTTTTAATGTAATAGGCAGCACTGACTGTTAATTCTGGCAGGATCAGAGTACCTATTTGTGATTGAAGTTATATTCATACTCTTTCTACTTCAGGAAAAGATGTGCATTTAAAATCTTTCTGGTTTGCAAGGTCTTGCCAGTTTTTTTTACATATTTTATATTTATCAGAGGTGGTGAAGCTTTGCTTTCAACAGGTGCCTTTCAGCATGCCAATCTGAATAAAATAATCTTTAGTTTTCCAAGCTCTTGCTGATAAAAGACTGAGATAACTTAGAAATACTGAAAATATGGATGGGAGACGAGTATGAAGGAAATAATAACAGGAAAAGTTTCTAGTTGCTGACTATATTGTTGATGAACGGGACAAAGAGGAAAACCACCTGGCTGCTCCCTACTAGCCAACTGTCTGGAAGAAGCAGACCAATGTGAGTCAACACCACTTGGTTCCTATGAGCTACCATCCTTCTTCCAAGACTGAAGACCCAAGAGTTAAACAGCTAGTCCCTTCCTTCTCCTTTTTATGCTTTATTATTGCAGCAGGGCAGTAGACTGCTTATATTCCATTTTTCTCA
Organism: Centrocercus urophasianus; assembly: GCF_019232065.1. Taxonomy (NCBI): domain Eukaryota; kingdom Metazoa; phylum Chordata; class Aves; order Galliformes; family Phasianidae; genus Centrocercus; species Centrocercus urophasianus. The sequence goes on from NW_024884722.1 coordinate 11,648,435, forward strand.
GATTCTATTTTAAAGAGTGAAAGAGCATATGTGTATGCTGAAGTGATAGCATATGGCTAAGGCACAATTCTACTAAATTTTACTTTAAATTATCCTGGAATGTAAAAGTGCACTTGTGCAAAACTAGCTGCCCAAAAAGGGAAGCAGAGCTGTAAACAATCCTGCCTGCAAGTTGGGCATGTCAGCAGGAGAGTCGCTGTATAAGGGTATGTTTACAGGTCACTTAAGCCTGCATCTGTGCCAAAACCTATGCTCTAAAATACCAATCGTCCATGCACCTCATTGCAACCTCCTCTCCTACGTGAGCCCTTGAGATCATAGCAGCATGAGCTTTCTGGGTGAATTTAAGACCTTTCCTCTGTATAATGTGTATAGAGGTTGTGACAGGAAGGAACAGCTTCCCAACCATGACTGGTTGGGAGTAGTGAACCTTATTTCTGAAGCTATCTGCAATGGGGATTAAATTGGTCTCCCATTTACACTCACTCCAGCAGTGACAGCCAAGACACAATCCATATTCAATATTTTAACCTCCCTTAGACCGAGATGCAGTGGAACATACAAGTCATTTTTACCTTTTTCAGAACAAAATCAAGCAGTTAAAGAAGCTGTTCGTAGGACTCTGCTTCTGTGCCTACAGCAGGGGCATTCAAGCTCAGGGACACCCACAGCCACATGTGCCTGTGCCAATTACAGCAGTAATTCAATGTGCAATTAGCAGCAGGGATGGAAGCGAAATGTAAAGCTTAATTCTGCCTGTAAATCTCTAAGAAAGGAACAGTCTCACTGGACTTGGCCATTGCTCTATTGGGTCCCCAGTTGTGGCTGGGACTGCTACTGTAATGCAGATAAGAAAAACGCTAAGTTTGGAAGTTGACTTCTGGGGGTATAAATGCACACAGCTTTCCCCACAGTTTGGGATTTTGCAGTGACACAGCACTGACTGCTGCACATCTTTCCCCAGGACAAGCTTGATTTTGGAAAATAAGTTACATATTGGGAGCAGGGAGGGAATAATTCTGCAATGAACAGAAAGACAACAGACCACAAATGGTAAAACTTTTAGTCAGATTCCTGGGTGAAGCACACATAAAATCAGATGGAAGCAGTGCATGCAATTTGACGCAGCAACACTACGACCTTTGGGAAAACGGCTAGGCTCAAGAGCAAGGAACACATCAAGGGGGGGGGAAATAAATCACTGAACTGAAATCTGAAATGCTAGGCTCTTCTGTTGAACATACCACTCTAGCATTCCCAGCCTCCATCAGATGCCCTGCATGCCGTGCTGGGCTGAATGTGACCATATGTTCATAGCTAAGCTATGAAATCCATTTGTCAAGTCCCAGGAGTTTTTGGCAAGTTGTCCAATACTATATGTGTGGTCTACAACACTGACACACACGCAGAGCTTTGCTGTGGGTATGCCTATATGATCCAGAGGCGACAGAGCCAAGGCTTTCAGCACTCTGATTTTTAGTGCTGTGTAATAATGAATAGAGATAAAGAGGACTCAAGCCTAAGATGTTTCAGCACAGTTGCTAGTATTAAAGCCTGCTGAAGGCTGCTGGAACATGCTATAAATATGTATCTGAGCTCCACGCCAACTGTGTAAACTCAGAAGCTGCCTGCTTCATTCAGAGAGTTTATACCCACCAGTGCTGCAGTGAGAGTTTGGAGCCTGGTAAATTAGAGGCAAATCAGTGGCTGGCAAGAGTTACATTTCCCTTGTGAAAAGGGATATGGAAGAAGCTAGGACAGTGCAGGGGTGGATGACGGAGAGGAAACCATTTCTCGGGTGTTTTGAAAGGAAACACATAATCCAGAGTTATGGGCCCTCATTAATCAGGCAGAAGAGTCCCAAGGTGCCAAATCTCACAAGAGCAGTACAGAGAGCTTTGAGTCATTTGTAAGATCCTCTCTGAGTCCTTACTGTGACATTTGCCCAAATTCCAGAGCTCAATTCAAATATCACCTTCTTGGTCTAAGAATGGTTGCCCAGTGGCTGTGACTCAACCTGATTCACAACAAAAGATAAATCTTTCTATTCCTAAAAGAAAGTAAAAAGCTGCCGAAAAATCCCTTAATTCCTCTGCCTTGTGCAATCCTGGGCCAGCCGATTTTGCAGCAAGAAGAGGTTAGTTCTATTTCTTCATATCCTGAACCCGCATACCTCTTCCATGCAACATAGGTCACTACAGGCAGACCTGCTGTATTTCTTAGTGCAACAAAAAGGAGGCAAAACTGTACAGAAAGGAGGCAAAACTGTCAAAACGTGGCTTGTTTAAGATGGAAAAACACAAAGATCCCAAACTTTGCCAAGACCACACTTCTGGGGCAAGCCTGAGTCCTCAGGAGTGCAAACAACCTGTATTTTAGCTGATTATGGCAGAAGACAGGCATTCAACAATCCCGGTCCTCCAGCTCCATCTGCATTTCCAATCCTTGGGCTCCAGAGCATGAATCTAACTCCTCTGTCAAAGCAACACCTTGGCAAAACCAGCCACAGCTTCTTTTAGTAATCTGGATGAGATCCATATTTAAAATCTGTTCACTAACCCAGACAGAGAATCACAACACTGTCATCCAGGCAGAAATCATCCCTAAAACGTAAAATTCATTTCCCCACTTTGGCATGGGGAAAGTAAGCCAAATATAAAGAAAGGTTTTACAAGGTATGTGCCACACTCCAGAAAATGCTTGGACAATGTGTAGCCAGCACGATGCCTTCAAGCAGAAATTTACTTACAGACGGCTTCTAGTGATACATTGCAGTGGTTGTTCCCACCTCCCACCAATATGGTATTTAAAGTCCTGTGTTTCAAACTAATACAGGCCAGGGTGGCAAGATGCTGTGGAAAGGGTAGGGGGACGGCTCAGCATCACAAGCCCGGCTCACGCAGCACTCACCTAGGAGCTGCACCCCGCGGGTGAGCCCGTAGACATCAATCAAAGCCCAGAGGGGCTCTGCCGTCCTCACTCCGCTGAAGAAGAGCATTGCAGCAGAGTCATTCACCCTGTAGAAAACCCGTCCCTTCTTGTCCACCCAGAAGGCAATGATGTTCCCCTCATTGGCAAACTCTTCTGGCAGAGCCTTGGCCCAGAAGCCGCTTTGGGAAACCAAGTCGGGACATGCGTACTTCGGCAGGGTGTCGGGGTTAATCCTTGAAGGATCCTTGGAAGTAAACCCAAGTCGAAGAGCACCGCTCCAGCAACACTGCTTTTTGGTGATCTGTGAAGATAACAGCAGCATTAACAGCATCTGGCACTCAGACATCTGTGTTTATACACACCACAGAATCTGTGCCGGCAAATGCCAAAAGCCACCATGCAAGTGAGCCCACCAGCTTTAGGAATCATTTTACCCACCAAACACTATCTCGTCTGCAAACATCAGGACTGCATACTTAGGATACAATGCACATATAAGAAAAAGAATCACATTAAATCCATGGGGAGGGATGAAATGTAATTACAGCTGCATGATGACTCAACTTCTATTTCAAGGGTAATTCCTTTTGCCCTAAGAACAGTCCTCTTGCAAAATGTGCCAAAAAATGGCCATAAGAGCTTGTATCTCAGCTGAGGCAGCATCTGCAGCAGCAGAGCTGTTCCTCCACAGTGGCTGGATGATGGGATTTCTCAGGACCTGAAGGAAAAGCACTGGCTTCAGAATCTCAGCCACCACCACAGGGTTTTCTGGGTTTCCCAGCTAAGATGGAGACACTCTTACTCCTCTCCATCTTATCAGACTGGATGAAATCACATATCTTTCAGCAGAGAACTTGCATGTGGAAAAGTTTAAAGTATTTAACCATACTAAATACACAGCTAGGGCACAAAGATAGATGTTATCTTTTTTTTTGGGAAAATCTACTGATTTTGGCTGTGTGTTGTGCTTTCCCAAATAAGCATTAGGAGCATCTGTTAACAGATTCTGGGAATCTGCATATTTCATACGCACCCTTCTGCCCTTCAAAGAGATCAGAAAAAAGATCAGAGGTGCCTTTAGAACCACTGGCTTTTCCTCAACTGAACTGAACCTTGGTCTGAAGAGGACGGAGGGAAGCAGGCACTGGGCCCTAAACACACCCAAAACACTCCCCTGGCACAAGGTCTCCATTTTCCTACAGAAGCAGGTGGTCTCCATGGTATCAGCAGAACCCAATGTGGAGATGATGCTCCTGGGGATTGGATTTCTGAATTCTTTCCTAATAACATTTGTAAATATTGCATTTTTCCTTCACGTGTTCCTCTCCAAGGCATATCTGCCCCATTGAGCACAACAAGCCTAGAGATTTCTGCTTTATTAATACCTCAGAGAAAATACCTCAGGGCTTCAGAAAAGAGTTATCAATCGTCAAACAGCTCCTCAGTTAAGCAAGTGCTGCTCTTTATCCCTCCTCAACCCAGCCAAGCACCTCAACTGTTTACATGAGACTGCATCAAACATTCGAGAGCTTCCCTCAGCTTCCAGGAATCATGGGATGCTCTTTTATCTCCCTGGTGGGGTGGGGATGGTATCACACATGTCCCCAGTGGTAGGGGTTGGATGAGGCATGTGTGTGCCAAAAGAGGGAATATGCGTGCACTCCAAGAAGCAGCCAGCATTATTCATTGTAGCAAATTTACTGCAAGCCCTAAGAGCTTTTGGGGCTGAGATAAATATGGCCTCATTGTTATTTGAACAATTTACTCTTTCACAGTCTCTTGCCAATGCTTTACAGCAATCAGAGGCTGCATGAAGTAAATATTCATATGCTAATCTAGGCTGCACACTTTCCATGTATTAATCAACACCTATAAACAGTTCTCAATACAATCTGACCACAAGCAAACTAATATTCAAATTAAAATCCAGTATAAAGCCCACCAAGAATTAGACACAGCTGGACATAGGATACAGAGCTTTGCTAAAAAAGGCAATGGTTAATGGTGGACCAAATTCTCTCTTCAGCAGCTACTGCTAATAGAAAAACTTGGGAGGTCCCCTGGGTACCAGAAAGGGAGGAAAAGATGCACTCCATACCCAAACTGCTAAGCTATGACTGCTCCCACAGATCTAGGCTCCTACTCTTTATTGCCTTGTTACTTTTGAAAAAGTCAACCCGCTCTCTAGCAGTGCCCTGAATTACAGAGAAGAAACCATACTGGGCATGTATCTTGGAAATGAAGAAAGGAAATCTTCCTGAACCCTATACAGTTCTGGTTGTTTGATGGGATACTCAAAGCTGCAACAAAATCTCATAATAAAACCCAGAGACAATATTTAATATGCAGAATCCATTCTCCTGATCTCCTTCTTCTAGTTGACTGGAGGGAGTTCGGATTTTATAAGTCCTGAACAACTGGGTTCATAGCTGGTCTTCAGTTGGTAAACAAAACCTGTAAGAGTCTGTTCTCCACAGGCACACGTTAGCAAGGTAACTGTGAGATGGACTTCATAGGAAAACAAAGGCATTTTTACATTTCCATCCATCCCCAGGGAACAAGTTCTGCTTCAGCCTGCTGTTTCCTGCTCCCATGAGACCTTCCCATAGATGCAGCAGGAGCTCTGCTCACAAACCTCATGTGCAGACACAGAACATTTGCATGAATATTTTTCATATATGTTATGCAAGCTGAAGTCCTAAAATATACAGTGATAAACAAGTGCAAATTTCCTGAGATATTTACATTGTTTCAGAATGAGAAAGAAATAATAGAGAACTCTTGCCTAAACCACTAAACCCACTCAAACTTTTGATAATGTTTTCAAAAATGAAATGTTGCTTTCATCTCCTCCCAATTTTTTTTTTTATTTTTTTTTTTATTGCGGTTGTTTGCCCAAACTGCTAGCCAATGTGGAAAAAATCCCATTAGGCAATGTGAGCAAGCCCTGCTGGGTTTCCAGCCTGACTGGAAGCAGTAAAAACTCCACAGAAGATGAAGCAAACCTGTAGGAGGGATTTTCTGCCTCAGGCATGAGCCTGAAATCTCTGCAATCTCCCTGCATTTTCAGAAGAAAATGTCTTCCTCCCTTTTTTCCCCTCTTCTGGCTATCAGGGAAGACTTATGTGCTACCATAGGTCTCAGCACACTGGAGTCTCCAGTGATGGGCAACAGCAGGATCATCCAGACTCAGTTGCTATGTGCAGCTAGAAGCTCTGGAAAACTCACTGTGCTCAAATGAAAGATCCTCATGTTGATTCTCTGTGTATGCTATAAGCTAAATCTGCCAAAGACGATGAACCACATTGTGCCAATGGAAGGCACAGAATGAGCAAGGAATGCAAAACAGCCCTGCAAGTAGGAAGGCATAAAGATTGGAAAAATCTCTAGATGAAGTGCAAAGGGCCCCAAGCTCCTTAGGGTGCCTAAAAGATGCTTCATTTCCTATGGGGAAGGGTGAATTCTACTGGGAAACAGCTCCCAGAGTTTGTGGAGGAGCTGAACTTTTCATGTGAGCTGCAGCAGAAGGGCTATAGCTCCATCCTCTTGGTTACAACAGACAAAAGGCAGAGATATCAGTCTACGTGAGAAAAAATATGATGTCTGCAATGCTCTCTCTTCTGACATTACTGCTGTCAGTAGGCTGACTCAACAAAGCAGTCAGCAGTCTGTCGGAAAGATCCTTTTCTCAGACAGCAATTCTGACAGCAGTTACTGCTCCTTTCAGCCAAACCCTTTTATCACCCATGCCGAGCTCTTTCACTTCCAGGTCCTTTTCACCTGCCTTTCCACCTCTTACCTCTTTGCTGTGGAGAGGCTAACTCTCACCTCCAGACCACCCTCACTGCTGCCTTGTTTATAGGAAAAAAAGCTCTCATTGTGAAACCAAATACAGTAGTTAACTCCTCATCCTCCCTCAGTCTGCCCACTAAAGCTCCTTTACATGATGCATGCAAAGCCTGGTTGGCTAGACATGCATACACTCTACTCAGCACTGGTGAGACTGTACCTCAAATACTACATTCAGTTTTGGGTTCCACACTACAAGAAAGACATCAAAGCCCTGGAGCTTGTCCAGAGAAGGAAACAAAGCAGTGAAGGATCTGGAGCACAGGTTTTATGGGGAACGGCTAAGGGAACTGGGTTTGTTTAGTCTGAAGAAGAGGAGGCTCAAGGGGGACATTATGGCTCTTCACAATGATCTTAAAGGAGGTTGTAGTGAGGTGGGAATTGGCCTCTTCTCCCAGATAACATCCGAGAGGTAATGGCTTCAAGCTGTGCCAGGGGTAGTTTAGGTTGAATATTACAAAAAAAGTCATTCTCAGATAGTGGGGAGGTATCGGCACAGTCTTCCCAGGGAGGTTGTAGAGTCACTGTCTCTGGAGGTGTTCAAGTAAAGGGTACATGTGGAACTGAGGAACATGGTCTAACAGTATGTTGGTGATGGGTTGACGGTTGGATGAGATGATCTTAGTGGTCTTTCCAGCTTAAATGTTTCTATGATTCCTTGAACTGTAGTGACAGACCAAATCAGAAGTACCAACAAAGATTGGTGACGTTAAAAGGCCAAGATCTGACTGTTTTGCTTTTATTGTGGATGAGATAAAGATCTGCTGCAAGCATCAAAACCTGGTAGACTCCAACACATACCCAGCAGCTACCATGCCAATGAGAGAAGGTATCAATTACTCACCTTAAGCCTGACTTGCTCATAAATAACAATAGGTCTGTTGCTGAAGGTAATGGCATTGCAGAAGCTAGCCTGGCGCTTCACTGCCTTCTGTGTTGTGTCCATGATGATCTGGGACCCCTTTGTGTGGGGGTGGAAAAGCAGAGGGGTGATGGACAGAGCTCCACACTGGGGGATGGGGAGACAGTGCTTCTGCTTGTGGTGACATCGGTGGGAGGAGGGAGGGAAGGAGCCACCTATGGAATCTGAAAGTAGAATGAAAGAACAAAGGTTTCAAATCATTCTTGAGCACCACTCAGCAATAACCCACCTGGATTCCTTCACCAACCAACAATCCCTTCTCCTCTCTCCTCTACTGATGGGAACCTCAGCTGAGATCCCACTTGCCATGTAGGTCCTTATCTGCACATTATGACACAGTGACAAAAGCAGAAAGGGAGCAAGGGAATCAAGCAAGGAGGAAATTACATCTTTCTCTAACCAAGGCCCTATACAAAGAGTCAATGCACAACCAACACAGTCACAACAGCAGCTTTGTCCATGAATGGAAGGACCCATGAGTTTATTTTCAACAGAGAATTTGCAGCAGTTCAAACACAGAACAATCATTATACCAAACAAAAGTCATCTGCTTCCTTTTCCTTGTGTGCACAAATAAACTGCATTGTGCACATATGTTTGGGAGGAGATGCTCAGATTTAGAAAGAGTACCAACAAAATAATGAATTATTACAGGATAGACTGAGGGATGCAATAAAAGCAAATGTGACCTTAGCAATGCGTCAGTTTGCTTTTGCATGACTAACAGTATGCTTTAAAACTCTATTTCTCAAATGCACAAGCTACATAAACTAATTATATCCATTCTTCATGCAAATTCATTGCTGACAGTTATGTCTTTCTACAGCTACTATAAAAATAGTGGTTACAACTCTAATATAATTCTTGGGAGGTAGAAATACAAAGCCTGGACTTTATTTCTCACAGCCTTTGGGGCAGCGTTAGTCTCTAGCTACATGAAGTTGCAATGATTCAGGCTCACCCAACAAGTACCAACAGAACATGGATTCCAATAAGAACATTTTGACTCAGCTTTCACACCAGCTACTCTAGCTTTCTGCTGTCATCCCCCTGTTGTTCTGTCTCCCTGTTCTACCCCTTCAAAACAGAGTAGGAAGGCCAAATGGTTTTACCTTTAAAAGCTCTCATCAATGCTTTAAATGAGAGATAAACCAGGTGGAAGTGATTTGATGCTAAGGATTACATGGAATGTAAGTAATTTTCATTCTCCTGTTCCTCACAAGAAGCTAATAGCAAATATACATTCATGTCACCTGTGCATCCAGATCTGAATTTTGTAACTCAAATGCGTTTCTAGCAGCCACATACCAAAATGAACTCGTGCAGCACAAAGGCACAGAAATTTTAACTTCCTTGCCTCTACGCTCTAATTTTACTGGTTAGTTATAATCACAGCCAAACAACTGCTGCATCTCTCTATAGGATGTGATGCCCTTTCAAAACACTGTAATGAAGTGATGAAGACCACTCGCAACTTCCAAAACAGGCTCTGATAACAGCACTGCATATGTCCAGAGCATCTGCTGGAGTCATGCTATGGAGTCTTAGGGTCCTGCCTGACCCTATGGAAAAGATGTTAGTGGAATGCTTATTTGCTGTGACAAGGTGGCCCTGCTGGGTGAGAATGAGTCAAACCAGCCTAGGTCAATGCCTGCAGGATGTGCTTCCCCATACATATAGCTGAAACTCAGGGCAACTATGCTCTATGGAAATAGAAGCATCTCCCCCCTGGGATGAGCTTTCTCAGGTAGAAAATGTGGATGGGGATGAGATTTCTACCTGCACCCACATGTTCTTACACTCCCACATGAGGAACATGGACAGACAAGGATTGGAAAAGGTCTTAACTTAAAAAAAGAAAAAAAGGCTTAATTTTAAACTAACAAATATTTGCATTTTATTTTCACCTCAGAAATTATTGGAGAAGATAGAAAGCAACGGGCCAAATATGATGTCTTTACTCAGTTCTTCAGGACAGTATGCCACTCCATTAGGAGAACACACCATACAACCTCAGACTGCAACGCAAACACATAAGACTGGACTCAGACAAGGAAGCCGTCACTTTGGAAACACAGTCTGGTGATACATCGCTGTGCTTGCTTGGCCAGCTGAAGCCAGAATAAATCATGAGCTTTAAGTATTTGTTCAAACTGAACTTGACCTGGACCACGGCCTTCTCCAGTTCACTTATTTAACTACACATTTTGATATCCTCAGTTTTTTCTACCAGCAATATCAGTACACTACATCCAGGACCCTTGCAGTACGCTTCGATGATTTTTTTATTTATATAAAGAACTGAGTGAAGATCACAAACCTGGAGCTGTAGCTGGCAAACCATGCAAGTCCTTCCGACTTCACACAAAACATGAGAAACTGCATTAACCGAAAGTCTGTACCAGACTCCTCGTCTCCCACAAACTGACTTATCAGTCATTTACAAAGGACAAAGTTATTGCTTCAAATAAAATTTGCAAACAAACAAGAAGGTTGAAATCTGAAAGCACATTCAAGGGCACTGCAGGTTTCCCATGCCACAACAGGGTACTAAAAGAGCCAGGCATAAATACTTCCTGCTGACAAACGGGACTTGTAGCAACAAGCCAGCGCCACACAAACAACTGGAACCTTGTGACAAAAGTCATAAGACCAAACTCATGTCAGAAAACCAGCCCTCGTGTCAAACTGCTGCAAACTTAGAGAAGGACCATGGGTCTCCACACAGATTTCATGCTGAGGGTCGCAAAGATCAGCATCTGCTCACTCTCATAGTTTTAAAGATGGGATAGGCTGCCATTTCCAGTTCATGCTCAACAACAGATGCCATTTGTATCATTTCTTTTGGTAACGAAAACCACAGTGTGAAGCAGTCCAACTCACTCTTCCTTCAGCATCCTAAGAGCTCTTTGCTGGCTGTTTAAAAAAGCAGAGTGTTATCCCAGAGATGACACAGTTCTCCCTCCATGTGTGCTAAATGTCCCTGGGCTCCTAGATCTCAAGGCCTGAGGAAGACTCATTTCTTCTGTAAAAGGCAGCACTGGGGCACTGGATGTTCTCAGCTTAGAAGATGTGTCCCAAAGCCTGCTACAGGTTTTCACCACAAGTATTCATGCTCTGCAAAATGAAAATCTTCAAGGCTTGGGATTTCTTAAATGCAGCAAAAGAATGACTGGAGTTCATTTTTTAGAAATACATTTTTCTCCAGTTGAAAAATTCTTGATAAGCACTTACCAGAATCATGTCAAAACTCATTTCAGACTGAAAACTAACTGCAAAGTATTTAAAATAAACTTCTTTAAACGTGTGAAATGAACAGCATTCAGAAATGAGTGAGAGAGAAGACTTCAGACCAGGGCCCAAGGACTGACATACAAAACAGGTGGGAACGTCCAAGCCATGTCCACCTGGGGAGGAAGTGTGGGGTCAGCGACAGAGCTGTGCCTGTCCTGCAGGACAGCGATGGGGAAAGGAGCACACAGAGCTGTGAAAGGAGAATAGGGTTCCAAAATCCTGACATTATCCAAAGAGGATGACAAAGGTGTTATATCTGCCCACCAGTCTTACTGCGCGTGCATTTAAAAGGATGGATTTGGGAACATCAGTGCAGCAGGAAAGTCTTAGCCCTGAAATAAAACCAAAGCTACACGGTTACCAGCAGCACAGGGAGACAAAACAATCAAGTACAAGATGAATAATCATAACGCAGCCCGCTTTTTGAGGTGGTTCCCTGTTTTAGAAAATTATGGTATTGAAACAGAGTAGCTACTTCCACTGATTCTTTGCATTTATTAACAAAGTTCAAAAGGAGAAAACCACAACAAATTCCTAGTGCTAGGCTTTGCAAATGCATTTTTCTAAGCACGTTTCAAGATATGGTTTACTAAAAATAAATATTAGCTTAACACCATGGGAAACTGAAAGGGGTTGCAAGCCTTGCTTTCTTCACATGCAGCCTGATCCCAGGCATTAACACAGGAGAGAAGGAACCATAAATAAGTTCTAATGCAAAAACAAAGTGCCTTTATAAATGTGTTTGCTTTTTTTGAATAAATAATCACTTATCTCCAGGTTACAACCAACTCTCCCTATGCCTATTGTGGTGACAATGGCCCTATCAGATTGCTGTCACTATGGTCAACTACTAATCTTAGCATTACAAGATGACCAGGAAACAAAGCTTTGCCCTTGCAAAAGGACTACAGCTTTGGAGAGGTTGGGGCACAGAATGATAGAAATGCACAGGGTTAATTCAGGAGGATTAAATCCAGGCAGCCTGAAATTATAGAGCATCTTGGGTTAAACTTTGCTGAATTAGGGACTTATCTACAAGGTGGATCTGAGCCAGCAGGTCAGATCTAGCACTCCCATCCAAGACTCCAAAACAAGTCAAAGCCAAAACGTAACTTATTTTCATCTGTGCTATTTTAGCAGTGATGAGATGTATCAAGAAGAGTAGGTTAGCACATAGTGTAAGATTTTCCACTTAAACTGCAAACTAGGAGACAAGAGACAGGTGCAGACAGACAACATGTACATGAAAGGAGATAATACCAGCTCGGGTAAGGCTTAGAGTTATACTTCTCTCTCTCTCTCTTTTTTTTTTTTTTTTTTTTAAAGACCAAAAAAAGCAAAACAATGTCTGAAGTAGTAGACTTGTAGACAAGTGTGGCTTTGTAGACACCTCTGAGATGCCCCTCCACTATGAAAAGTAGGCAACAAGGCAACAAAAGCCAGAGCAAGATGATCCACGATGGATCCATCTCTCAAAACTGACTGATGGGGAGTCGTCAGTGTTTGAAAAACATTCCAAGTGATTAAGCTTATTTTTTATGCCACTGAGAAAAACAAAACCAGTAGAAGCAGTACAAAAAAGTGGCGGTAAGGACAGAACGTAGAACCAGCTATAATTTGCAATACAAGTTCATTGAGGAGCAGTGATCCCGTTTAGCCACTCCTCATGCTGAGGCACTCAGGAGGCACTCCTCTGCAGGAGTGTCAGGCAATGACCTGGGCGTGGAACTTTTTCAGCAACCTCAGCAGAACCCATTAAACAGTACGTCCTTGGTTACAGCCCAGATACAAGGCTTTCTGAGGGTGTGCTTGAAGATGATACAGAGGCTATGAGTATTAGCAAGGGTCAGGAGGGTGGCAGTTTGTACAGAGGTTGAAAAAGGAGACAAGAAAAGCTTAGGAGAGATAGGAAAAGAGCTCTGCTCCAGTTAATATATAGAAAATCTGAGTCGTATTTTTTTTTTTTTTAAGCAAAAAAATCTGAGAGCAAAGATATGTTTGGCCAAAGGAGATATAGGTACCATAAAGGAGAATTGAATCTGTTTAATTATTTGTAGAAAGGTTATATCAGAACCTTTGTGGAAATTACAGAGAAAGATATAATGAAGATGTTCCTGGGCAGAGCCCAAAGATGTGGCACTGAGGGACATAGTTTGGTGGTCATAGTGGTCATGGGTGACAGTTGGACAAGATGGTCGTAACAGTCTTTTCCAACCTTAATGATCCCATGATTCTATGATCCTTTGTGCAAAGGAAGTTGAAGAAGACCCAAAATGCAGGAGAGGCAGGAAGCAAGGAGAACAGGGCAGGACAGAGCTGGGGAGGTGACCCCAGGAAGAACAACCCAGCTGCTGGCATTGTGAGCAGTCAGTAGTGCCAAGTAGTGTGAGGATGGCTCTTTGGGGGGGAAAAAAAAAGACTGTATCAAAAGAGAGTTGTAGGAATATAGAACTATTTCTATATGTTTATAAAGCTGATTAAAAGAAATTCCTTTCCCTTGTAGATTAATTTTTAAAGTTAGCACCTTCGGTAATGATACCACGTAATAATTAACCACCTGTAGGCCCCTAATTAGGGGGTCTTTATTCAGCATCTCCCACAGACATCTGCAGCAATTCTGTCACCAACATTACTGTGACCTCCTTCTGTGTCACTGCCCTTTGCAGGGTCACACATTGTAGTCTACCTGGAACAAGCCAGTGAAGCTCCAATTATTCATTTTCTCAGTATAGAGCAGGACTATGCACATAAAACACTTTACACCTGCATTAACATTAGAGTTCCTCCAAAGCTTCATCTACCCAGCCTAGAGTTTCCAAATAGCATAAGGTACATTTTCCCTTTCCCTCCTGCAACGTTAGGCACAGCTGTGATGAACGGCAAAGCCGCTGCCCAAAGGTAGCTGTGCTTCACTGCATAGCCTGCAGAGCAGCCACGCCAGGAGGGTTAATGACAGCTCACACTGCAAAGAGGTGGCTACATAAAAACAGAGCCCAACTGCAAATATTTTATGGCCACGTAGTATTTCCATGGACTACAAATCAACGTAAAAGATGTTTTCTTCGAGGGGCCTCATATAGACTGTGTTTTTAAAATGCATTCCCTCTGCTAAATATAAATCAGTAAGAGTTTTTGTTCTTCCAAAAGATTAACTAGCTTCAGTATTTTGGGATCTAATTCTGGAATACTTGAAGATGTGCCAGCTGTCTCTTCCAATTTAAATAGTTTAATGGAAAGTTTATCCTGGGCACATTTTCCATGTATGGTATAATAGCTTGGAAGTCCGAATATTAAGAGTTCACCACAAAAGTAGTAATTTGTCAAGGTTCAACTTCACATATTTCTCAAGACAAGGAGGAAGGTGGGAACAATGGAGACCAGGCATAAGGCAAGACTAGAAGTGGCTGCGGCAATAACATGGACCTGCAGAACTAAAATCTAAGAGAGTAGAAAATGGAATACTCTACAAAACGGTGCAAAGAAAATACAAGTTAGAGAAACTTCTGTTCTGAACTCAGGCCCTGGAGTTACCTCTGAAGCATACCTGTGAGAAATCAAAGATGTGTTTCTAGACTCAGCATCTAAGTGGAGTGAAGCTTATAGCAGGCTAGTCATACTGTATATTTACAATACAATGAGCTATGGCAGGATGCTTTTCTTAATTCAGTCCCTCTGTCACCAATGGCAAGAGATAGGGTGTTAAAAGGGTAATGATGAGCATCTCTGAATCATGCTTCTTGTCTGGATAGAGCACTGGGAGAGCATCCTCCAGTTGACTACCTCTCATCTCTTAGCACCACTCCCTAACCAGAGACCACTTCTCACTGCGAAAGACAGAAGTCCCAGACTGGATACACACTCCTACCATGCTCTTTACAAAAAATTTGGCTCTGCTGAGTATCTCTGTAATAAAGCAAGTGAACAATAGTACAGGCTCCCCAAAACAGGACAGAAAGCAGAAATATCTCTGCAGACACAGGAAGGAAGGTGATATGAGTGCTGGGCATTTAAAGCTTGTATCCATAGCTGCAGGGCAGAGAGCAAAGGCTGCTGGATGGATGCCTCCAGAAAGACCCCGGAAAATACTCCACCACACAGACAGCACCATTCACCTCCAAGGAAACGTTACACTTGCACTAACTGAAATATTCCCAAGGTTACAGTGATTTAACTCTACTACCACTTCCTCAAAGCCACAAAAGGTTGAGGCCAACTTGCTAGAGCGTAGATCACAGCAATCAGAAAAGAGCTCTTGCAGCCTCAAGAGCACACAGGTTCAACCACACCAGGTTTAACATCCACAACAACCACACCAGCATTTTAACATCCCTTGTGCCACTCCAAATACCCATCCTTGGGCACAGCATGGGTACAGCCAGCACCGAATCCACGTGCTCCTGCCTTACAGAAGCATATACGAACAAAGCATTAACATTCCTTACAATTCAGAAATGCTGACAACTTTGGATTGAAACAGTGAAATTTCCAGTGGCTTTGCTGTCTCTTCTGCATTTTGCTGCCTGAATTTATTGCAAATGTCATGTGTGGATGGCTTCACTTTAATTTAGCATCTGGTTGGTCAGGATATATAACCCAGAGCCTGTTCTTTTACTTCTCTTCTTACCCAGCTGGACAGTGTAGATTATGTTTATCATTCACTACCACATACCATGAAGTTTTAAGCCGTAATGCCGTTTCTAAAGAATCTCAGGAAGCAATTTTTCTTCTTATACATGACATTTACATTTGGAGCGTGCCATTTTTCCTAATATAAACCATCCATTTAGATTCACTTTGAGGTACTATAAAGTTGGGTCATTTTGTGTTGTGTTAGTCTTCTCTAAAAATGCAATGCTTGGGTCATATTTATTTCACACTCTTCCTTTTAAAGTTCACTGCCACTGTTATTTGCAGGGTCCCTTGACAGCATACCTGCTGGAAGCAGCTCCTTACCCCATCCACATTTAAAACTTAACAAGCACTTCTAAAATGTTTCTAAAATGTGATTATTGTTCCAAACCCAAACAATGCTTTGTAAAGGCTCCCCTCTCACTGTTCTCAGGGGTTTAAGCACATCTCCTTCCTTTACTGGTGGCTGCCTCCAAGGATGTTTCTAAATCCAGGAGCAGTACTTCCTTTCCTGCAGGACTGCCAGAGTTGCACACAGCAAGGCAGTGGCACAGCCAAAGGACAGTGCTCAGCTCTACAAGCTTCAAATCATTAAGGTTCCAACCTTAATGATACCACAGAGATCATCTATGGTTTTAAACTGAGACAGGGGAGATTTAGGTTCAATATTAGGAGGAAGTTTTTCACACAGAGGGTGGAACAGGTTGCCCAAGGAGGTTGTGGATGCCCAATCCCTGGATGCATTCAAGGCCAGGCTGGATGTGGCTCTGGACAGCCTGGTCTGGTGACTGGTGACCCTGCACGTAGCAGGGGTTGAAACTAGATTATCATTGTGGTCCTCTTCAACCCAGGCAATTCTATGATTCTATGGTCTAGTCGAACCATCAATCCATCCCCACCATGATCACTAACCATGTCCCTCTGTGCCACATCTCCATGTCTCTTGAACACCTCCAGGGACTCCAACAACCTCCCTGGACAGCCTGTTTTGATAAAATGGAATCTTCTACTCCCAGCAGATACACCAGTAATTTCCTGACTGCAATCACGACCCTCCAAGCACGATGCTGATTGCTGTATGAACCTTTTGCAAAACCCTTCTGGTGTTGATGTTGTAATGCTCAGATTTTTGCTTTCTGTTCATTGGTAGCTGTAGATGTATTGTCACTTTGTGGTTAGTTGCAACAGTCTTAGAACTACTTACATCCACATCTGTTATCCAGATATCAAAGATTTTCATCCAAAATAAAGAACCAAAACAGTCCTAAAGGGAAGCCCTTTAAATGTGTAATTACGGAGGGTTTTCTGGTTTCTTCGCTGACAAAGAGAAATTGCAGTTGAATTTTTGGATTTGATGTATACACGGTCTGACTCATCCCAGAAGATATTGATCCCAGCAGCTTTATTGTCTGATTATGTTTGGCAGCACGTAAACTCTTAACATGGGGTTATTAGATCTAACAGCTTAACAGGTACACAAAAATGTGACTCTACTATTTGGTCATGTTTAACCACCTCATAAATCTTTCAGAATGACAGGAGCAACGTACTTCCTTGAATTCCTCCTCTACCATTTCTTTACTGAAATCCTCATTTCTGCTCTCCTACCTCTCTCTCCAGGAGAGTTCAGACCACACAAACTTTGCCTCTGCTTGCTTTGCCATCATTTCTTCTCCAAAATTAGATATGCTAGCCAGCATATACAATTAAAATATTATTTTTCCAGGCCAATAATTTGAGTGCTGCTGCAGGAAAGCAAGAGAAAGGGCAACATTTCTCTCCTTGCACAATAATTTGGCCATCCACTGGTGTATTCCTTCATTAATCTTCACTTTCTGTACCAAAAGGGAGAAGAGGAATCTAAATTACTGACTTCGCCAGTCCCATCTGGCTCTGCAGCACGTCACTTGCACCAGTTTAAACACACCTTCCAGTCATTAACTTTGTTTCTTTTGCATCTGAATCTGGCCCTATGAATTCAAACTTGAAACTTCAATGGCCAGTCAGGAAATAAAGTTACTGTTTATTGTAACGAAGACAAACAGCATCCTTGGCGCTGATTCCAAACAAAAAGCATGAACACTATTCCATCATCCTTCCGAGCAATTCCCATGCCAGGTCCATGAACTTATTAACACTTTGCTATAAATAGGTGCTGGAGAAGCCTGTACAGGAACTTGTTTTTCTCAGTGCCTATTGCAACAGGCCAGCCAGTAAATGACCCAAGAGTGTGGAATCTACACAGCCAGAGGACAAGAGCACGTAGGGTGGCGCATCTTTCAAAGCAACTCTACCTGCCATCCTTATGCTGAATCTCACACCAGAAGACAGCTGGGAGGTGACTCTAAGAGCACATGGAAGGGCTCCAATCCTCTCCGATTTTGTAAAGGCAAAAACATACTTTAGACTAGAAGCTCAAGGCCAGTTTATTAAAAGCCTTCTCAGAATTCCCATAAAGTGTCATTATTATTTCCTTAGTACTTGTGTCAACCTCTCAAGTCTTTTTGTAGAGAAGGATACTCCACCAAAACTTATATTTAGGAAGCTTCACTACCTCTAGCTTGAAATTTTGTTAACATCAACATGCACAAGCTATGCAGAAGAAAACCTACAACATAATCTTCCTCAGTTTCAGACTTGCTGTCACGACCATGCCTTACACCAAGATGATCAGTTATTCACCAAAGTTGGGTAACTTACACAGGTGACCTGGGAGATACAACGTGAAGATGACTATTTCTAAATAGCTGACAGAAGAGAGAGGTATTAGAAAAGCATGCCAGTTTGTAAAAGGAAGCTGATGCTGTTTTAAAATTCATGCAAAGGGAATTTTTGCATATTAGAGTATTGGTAAGAGCAGAAAGAGGAAGAAATGCAATGCGGAGCATTGTATCTGATAAAGTCATATTCATGGTGTAACTGCCTTGAAGCTCCTGCAGGAATAAGAAACAATTTTAAAGGAATCAAGGGGCTGTACCCTCTTGGTGGAAAGACATCTACACTATCACAGAAGAGCAAAGTGCAATTAAGAGCTGAAGCCAATTCATTCATCCACCTTCCTTGTTTTGCATAGCTTGAAAAATCGTGGAAAATCTTTAGCCATCTTGTCACGCTAAGGGGCATTTCTTCCAAAAACGACCTCTGGATTGTTATTACTTTTTTAATACATAATTGCACCTATTTCTATAAGCCACTGCCCTAAACTTTAATTTAACTTCATGCCTGACAAACACTCCAGCATAGCCAGCATACAGATGCAGCTGTTGAAGAGGAGGCGGCACTCCTGGACCATGAAGCACTTCTCTGCTTGGTTTTCTTCATTCAAAAGCATATCTAAACACACAATTTGAACCAACTGCTATATATACAGTATATACATAAAAACATTATTTGTCATCAAATTGAAGTTGCACGAGTCCAAAATTGCTACCCATCTCTATATTTTCCCAGATTGCACACTCCAAAGTTACTTCTCCAATGTGTGGAAATTATTCCAGGTAACTTGCCTGTACTTTTACTTGACTACAGCTTCCTACACAGTGCCACACACATCCTCCTGCATCACACAAGAACCAGGCATATGTGCCACAGAAATATTGATTTTGCTACATCAAAAGACCTATTAGATAAGGTTTGTCCATGAGAATTCAAGCACAGATTTACCAGAGTACAAGATGCAAAACATGCATTGTCATGGGCAATACACAAAATGCAAGACACCAGTTACCATATGCTAAATAACTTCTCAGTCTCCTTCAGGCAATTACCTGTGCACTGGTAAGTCTGAATTGCGATCAGCATGGAATGACCTTTGGAGTTCTCAGAGAACAGCTCTGCTGGATGTGGATGCAGAAAGTGAAAATCTCTGAAGTTGTGGGATAACTGATAAACAGGTAAAGAGAGCACAGGCAGTCACTTAGATAAAAGGGTAGAAACATCTTCCAGCAAAGTGACTGAGGTTACCCGACCTTTGGTGAAGAGCGTTTTAAGAACTGCAGTCGTTTCTTAAAGTCTCTGAATGACTTTCACAACCTTTCACATCCATTTGGAGAACATTCAGATGATATCTCTCTGCATTTTATCCTTGCTACCATGGGAATGGATAGCCTGAAAGCTTTATCCTTGGTATGATAAATACCAATGCACCACTGCCAAAAAAGGATACAGAGAGCTGGAATCCCCGCGTCTCCATACCCTCTTCTAACACCTTAAGCAGAGGCACAGAGATCTGCAATTAGAACTTGCAGATCTTTGTGTTGATCATCTTAATTACTAAATTTAGAAGGAACTGCTCATTTCTTTGCATCAAGTGAGAACTCTAAGCCCAGATGAAAACCTCACAATAGGATCGGATCTTTTGCAAGCAGAAGCACCCCAGGTGTAGGGAATAAAAATGTCTGAGTTCTGTTGTTCTGGCAGGTACTTTGCTAGAGGTGGACCTGACAAACCAAGGGGCAGTCTGTCTTCTTTCATCAAAACATATGAGATTTCAGGAGTTAATTTACAGCATAATACAAGATTTTCTAGTGTATCTCAAAGTCAGCCTTGCTCACTTTCCCACCTAAGCCTGCTAGAAGCTGCGTTCAAAATACTGTAAGTAAGGAAAATCAGATCTTTTGCAGTCAGTAACCATGCAAATTCCAAGCCACAGAATATAGATACATGATATCTAGATACTGAATCAGCTACCCATGGCTCAAGCAATAGAGCACTGAGCCGGAGAGAAGTGAGTCTGTCCGGAAACCTTGTCACAGCCGTGTCACTTGATCAAGGTCTCTTCTGTCAATTTTGCAGAGCCTTTGAGGGACAGAAAGATTGAAAGTAGAAGAATAGCAACTTTCATCATGTGAGAGGGACCTTCATTCATCGGGACTCCCAGAACTGCATTCCCTCTAAGCATACAGCTTCACTCAGAACTGAAATAGAAGACAGCCTCTTTCTGGGGTCTCTTTCCCTTCAGAACTGAAAAATCAGAGGGCAGTATTGAACTAGTTAAAGATAGGCAGAAAATAAATTGAGCAATTTTCCTTTTCCAAGCTGCATAAAATTTACAGCATCAGTAATGCCTTTGTGAAAGTAATTAGATTCTTAAGGCTCTATTTTATATTTGATAATATGAATCTGGTGTGCAAAGACATAAGTCATTTTGATCTGGGATGCTTCAGCACATTATGGGCATCCTTATATTTCTATCTTCCACAGACTTTTTTTCTTTTCATATTTTATTTTAATCTCAGTCTCCTTGCAGGATGCTATTTTTTAACCTTTGAAAATACCAATTCTTAACAATCTCTGTGTCTCCTGTCAGTCACTCAAGAGAAAATTAAGTTGCCCTGAAAAAAAGTAAGGTTCTATTCTAAGTTATTTTAGTTGAGTGAATATTAGAGATATACGAAGTAGAACTCAAGTTGTAGCTTTCAAAAATTTCCTCCCAAAAGTCTTTTCCCTTTAAGTCCAGGATTTGTCTCTTTCCTAAACCACAGGCCCAATGCCCTTGCCACCAAGTTGCCGTTTGGCCAGTTGTCTAACATTTAGCTTTTCCAAACAAAAAAATTATGAAGACTTTCTCCTTAAGCAAAAGATGTTTACCAGAAGAAATTTTCCTTACTTCAAGGCAGCAACCGACCCAAAGCACGCATCACATTTACGCCAGAACTGTGACAAATGCCTGTTGAACTGCAGCACTTAAACCACTTGCATTTTAAACAGCAGTTTGTCAAGTGATGTTAATTATTTGGGAGGTCTATGCTCCTAGAAACATAAACATTTCTTTTTATACTGATCACATTTTTTTTCCATGCGGTGCTTCCAGCAGAGATTGAAATTAAAATGGTTTCTGTGTGCCATGGTTTGGTTTATGGCTCAATTTCCCTGCAAACAGATGGTAGCATTGCGCTGGGGCTCTACACAACACCTTCCCATCCTTCCTTGACTGCTGGAAACCTCTCAAGAGGTGGGAGAGCACTTCCACACTCAAACTCACTCCCTCTCCATAAGTCTACATGGCTTTCTCATGGCTGTTGGATAGTATAGGTCTGGGACTTGCAACAGCCTGAGGAGCATCCGAACTTTGCAAAGCAAGCGAAGGGCTTGGTTAGCTGGGAAACACCACAGGGAACAGAAGACTAGGCTCTTTCAGGAGGCTTAGCCAAAGCAAACCTTCACTCCTGCCAAGATGCAACTCAAACACGAGCACCTGCTGCCCTCAAAACACCAACTGAATTGTGCTTCCCCCACACCACACCAAGACTGACCTTAGTTTTGAGTGGTACTCAGTACCTATGGAGAAGGCTTCATGCAATCACAAGAAGCAAACCAGAGCAAAACCTGCAGTGAGACTACAACCCAACTGGTGCTCTCAGAAAACACACTGTGCAGTCTGCATGTCAGCACTGGGAACTACCCAGGGCTCTGTGTGCTTTGATCCATAATGATTTCTTTTCAAAGGTAGTTAAAGATGGGAACAGTTTCTGTCACGTACTTGAAATTTATGAAGAGGTCACTGAACATCTGTCTTGTTTGGTCAAGTGTAGGGTCCTTTCACTTCTCCAGACTTCATCAACAATGTCTGCTGTAGAACCCCAGGGCTGCAGCAGTGTGTTTTAGGTCTCCACACTCTGACCAGCCTCTGGGCAGGACTGCTGCATGAGGGACACCACAATCTGCAAGGTACGACAACTCAAATCCTAGGCACCCTACATTACTTGACCTCTAATGCTTCCTCTCTGTATTAGCATATATCCTTTTCTGACTGAGTAAATGAGTAAATGCAAAACAAACCACAAAAAAGGAGCTGATTTTTATAGCAAGGAGCCTTGGTTTATCCCAAGGGCTTGAGGAAAAGGGCAAGAACTCCAGATTTCTACCAACACAGGCTGTTGCAAGGGAAACAAGCAGAATTACACCATTTATGTTCCACATCACATTCATTAATGTATATTGCTTTTATTATGTCCAACTACCCCCCCTTTTCTTCTTTTTTTATTACTATCATTTTTTCTTTAAGATAAAAGTGCTATCAACCTTTACAATGGGAAATATATACTAAGGCATCTGATCAATTATAATGGCTCTGTCTGCATTCCTCCTCCTTTGCTGGGCTGCCAGACCCACAGTGAATCCCAGATAAACCCAATGACTCTTCTTCCTAGACCCACCAATAGCAGTTATCGTGAATGTTTTTTCTAATGCCAACAAAGTACAGCATCCCTTCAAGACACAATCAAGGAGAGAGTCAAGGAACAGAAATACCATTGAAGCCATCTTGACAAGAGCCACAGAGGAGAAGGCTCTGACTCATCTCAGACCAGCTTCGCTCAGATAAATATGTCTTCAAAGAAAAATACTGTAATTTAGAAAGGGATGGATGGGAAGAAAAACAAACAGACAGCAACACTAATAGGGATCAACCCTACAGCAAAATACCGTCAGACACAGCACTGCAGCATATGCTCTGGTCAGGGGCACATGGACCACGAGGCTGGCAGGCACGCTCCTTGTTTAGCCTCTGGGAGATAAGATCTCTCCTGACCTCCAGTTCCACTCCCTGCTGCGCCATCAGTAAATTCCTACTGATTCCCCAGGGCAATCCATCAGGATCAATTTCTTGCTTTGCCTTCACTTTTCAAGAAGTTCCCTTTTACTCTATGATTAATCTTTTTTAGGCTGATCTCAATTCTACCCTCAGCATGTATGGACATTAATGCAAAATTCTTTATCAAAAAGAAAGCAGGCCTGTCAATTTTGAGACTGCATGGCTAGAGACCACCATTTCTTAACTCCTCCTAGATGCCAGAAATGGCAGTTGTATTTGTTCCACAAACCTATTTTATACCATTAACAATATGTTTCTTCTGGTTCTGGGAACATTTGTTCTGATTAAGCATGATGATGATTCCCTGGGACTCACCAGAGGATCCAACAAACCCTTCTGAAGAGACACCTGCTACCTGTAAATTAATTGAACGACAGCTAAACATAACATCCATAATTCTCAACAAAAGAGGAATTAAGTAAGGAACAAGTGAAGACGGATCAGATGTAAGAACAGCTCCCAGTAGAGGAGAGTGAGGACCGCTCAAAGAGGTGACAAATAAGACAACCAAATCTGAAAAATAACACAAAACATTCAGTCCCTCGGTCCCCTCAGCATCAAGAGGATATGGAAAAACGAACAGGGATAATATGCCAGAAAGCAAAAGATTAAACTAGAACAGGGATGCTCTTTGCTCAAATCACCAAGACCCCCAGAGTCAAATAATGGCACAGCTAACGAAGAAGTCATCTGCCTTTCACAACAGAGTTTTCAAGTATAAATGTGGTCACCCATAAAATCTCTATATATGGAGGCACTACTTCATTTGAGTAATGTTGTCAGCAGTCAATACTGTCAGCCACCTAAGGACATCCGAAGGTGACCCATGGGTCAGAGGCACAAACTGAAATAATCTCTGGGAGCCCCACTTTTAGCAAATGCCAGCACTGCTTTGGCACTCTGCCCAGGGTCTTCTGCACCAGTTAATCCAACCCTGAGCAGGATTAACTTCCCATACACACACATACTCATTTGCTTTCAGAGCTAGATACCAATCTTGTTGAAAGCAGAGCGACCTTAGAAAGACCCTCTTCTCCTCATCTCATCTTGGTTCTCAGTGAGTGACTGCCTGCAGAAATGTTAACCCCCTACAGAGGGTGAAGCAATTTTCAATCGTTCCACATAAGGAAGCTAGGTAAGATTCCTCAGAATCTAGATAATAGTTTAGACGTTACAAAAAATGCAAAGTAAAATTAACTTGTAAAGAAACTCTCACTAAATTGGTGCTGTCAGATTGTTTTTTTTTTTATTTTTTTTCTCTTCGGGGATATTTTACAGTTTTAATCAGATCAAAGAAATCAGAAATTACTTCATCTGAAGGTGTGTACAATGGTGTGTGCTAGAGTACAATTCTGTTGGGCAGTATTAACTGCAAGGGTGAAATGCAGCATTTGGCAAGGTTGTTGCAGAATAGGCAAGGAACACACAATGTAGGAAATACAGCATGGGGCTGATTCAGCACTTGCCTATAGATATACCATTCACTACACTACAAAGCATTAAGAGAAAGCTAAAAATAGAGCTCCATTGTGCAAAGAAGGAATAAATGAAGTTGCACACCATAGCTATTTTTCACTCAGGAAACGACCTCCAGCTTCCACTGCTCCCCAAAGCCCTACAGCAGCAGCTATTGGGGCTGGAGGCTTCCAGCCAACCTCAAATATCCCAAACCTCCTGGTGACACCTGTGAGCGAGTCCCACAGACTGCTCTTCATGAGAACAAAATGCAGAGGAAGGACAGTGCCAGCACTTCACACCTACTATGCACAGGAATAAATCAGCAGCCATGTGCAGGAAAAGACCGTGGCAAACAGGATGCCGATGAAATTGGAAATGAACCCAAGTAGATGCCCAAAAGCCTTCACCACCACATAGTGCAGATGGAGAGCTGCTATGCCACCACTACTGCTTCCTTCTGCCGCCTGCTATTCAACCACACAGTTATGCAGCACACCAGGACTTACATAGGCATGGGGAAATTCTGGCCATACGTAATGCTTACACCTGCATATACATACCACAAAGACAGAAGCCATTATTTTTATTGTATCCTCAGGCTACAGAGCATCGTCTGCTTAAGAAGCTTAAAAACTCAACTGCTCAAGCCAAAAGTTACATCTGTCGGTGACTGCTGCTTCCCAGGCTAAAAAACTGATGCATTCTCACCAGGGACTTCTTTGCAAATACACTGATGCCATACAATTACAGTTTGGGAAATGTGACACAAGATACCTTTTTCCTGCTCCTTGTAGAAATTATTCCACTGCAAACTACTGATGTGCACCTGTGACACGAGAGTAATTAAAACAAAAACAAGATAAAGCCCTGCGATGAGGGACTTATTAGTGACTGTGACTTGTAGGAGGGAAGGTTATTGAGCAAACGTGCATGCAGCAGACACGTCCCCTGCACATGAATTAATGCACTGTGTACACTCCAGCTAGTCAAAAGCCCTCTGAAGAGATGCGGACGTGTTCATCGCTAACCTCCGCACGTAGCCACGCACTGAACCCTCTCCAGCACAGCTCAGCAGCTTCCTTGGCTGAAGCCTGACTTTTTGTCTGCTCCGTTCCAAGTGAATAATAAAAATATATTTAAAATAATAATAATTTTAAAAATTCTCAAGACATTTTTTCTCAGGCAAAAATTGGATCCGATCCCCTAAAACCGAATGCAAATAACATCTCGCTCACAGCCGTAAAGAGGAATTAAAAACTAAAGAAGCAGGTGACAGTTGAACCAAATGCGTAAGAAGAACATACTTGTTCTGAGATATGCATCCATCAGAGATGTTTTATGCACGATTATTAACAAGTAGTTGAATATAAATATTTAGTTAAGCCCGCCTATGTTGTAGGAACGCTATAGCACACAGACAGTCTTGAAGAAACTCGCCTCAGATGAACCACGAGCAATCATATTAACATTTCCTGTTTAAAATATTGCTAACGTAAACACCACATGTATAGATGTTCCCTTTTGCATGGACTGTAAACATCCTGTCCATCACGACTGCGTTACCATTGGACTTCCCTTTTCAACTTTTCTTCTTTTTGCACAGAGAGCAATGGAAAGCACACCAAGGACTTGTGTGCAGGGGGTGGGAAGGGGGAAAGAGGAGCAGAGACCAGCACAGCACCATGAAGAATACAGACACGTGGACAGAGATTGCACGAGGGCACTTGGGCAACAGCACATTGCTTCAAGGAGAAGGAGGAATGAAGAGCTCCTGCGTGCCAACATACAAAGCCATAAGACACCTTCTTTCAAACAACCCACAGCTGTTAACCACCGCCACACTGCTTTGATACTTCTCAAAGGAGTGCCACCCTCACAGCCCAGTTCAGGAGCCCATCTCTCAATTTATTTTTTCCAACCCGAACAAAGTGAGGGTGGACAACCAGGGGCGGGCAGGCCCCTGTGCACCATGCCAGGCTTGGGAGCTGTGCCCATCCCAGTAGGAGCCTCCAGCAGCTGGGCAGGGCAGCTCTGCCCCATCCCAGCTGAGTTAAATGACTCAGGTGCCCCTGAAAATCCCAGCCCACTCTTTCAGTGCAGAGAGGTCACTGGAAATATCTGAAAACAGTATATTTGTACTTTACCCATGGTTTCTAAAAGCAAGGGGTGTTAACCCCCAAGGCTGCTGCTCACAGAGCTCCTTTCGCTATCGTTACGTTCAGTTTCATTTATTCTTCCAAGAAACTGATACGGTTTCGGTTCTCTTTCCCCAGCATATCTGAAAACAGAAACGTTCAACAAAAAGATGGAACTGCAGGAATGGCAGCCACAGACGAACCACAAGTGCAGATGTAGTCTATTTTCATTATGCATCCTTTGGTGGATGACTTCTTCCTATTTTTAAATATAACGCACGCCCACGTTCCAAAAGACTTGTGCTACAACTCAGCAGCGTATCACCTCTCATTACAACGCTGCCTGTAGCCCCTCTGTCCACAGAGGAAAATACAGCAGAGTTAATTGCCCATGTCTCCTCATTACTTTGCATCTCCCAAGAAAATAAAAAATAAGGAGAGCCGTGCTGGCAAGCAGAGCAGCACCACAGGGCAGAAGTTGCAGGCGCAGCGGGCAGCAGAAAGCCCTGGCAGCAATGCCAAGTCCCTGGCACACACAGAGGTGCTGCTCCTTCCCAGCCAGGTTTCTTAAGTTCATTCAAATGCTACTTCAAAAGGGAAATGGAACCTACAACATCCAGAGCTGTTTGTTTTGGGCTGCTTTTTTTGTTTGTTTGTTTGTTTGCTTGCTATTTTGTAAATGTTGACCCAATAGCACTCACATTCTCACATGACGCGTACACTGCGACATTATAGAAGAAATAAGGTCAGCCTGTGGGTGACACTTCAGAACGCAGATGATGAACAAATTACAGTCTCACTCGAGACATGCAGTTAGAAAAGAGTCATCTGTTTCCTAACTCTGTCCATTTGTTCCTTAAACTGCAGAGTTTGTGTTTTTCACCCAATCCAGCAAAAATCGGGACTGGGACGTGAATACTCACAGCTTCAGCATATACCTCTAACACCTCAAGGGAAGCACGCGAGCAGCTCCAAGCTCGCCCGACACGATCTGCGCGCTTCCCAGCCCTATTTACTATAGCAACGAGGAAGTTTCTCTAACAGCCCTTTTCCCCCGCACGGAACGCGCAGCACGCGGGCTGTGTCTCGAGGTGAACAGAACACTGCGGAGCAGTCGGCACGTTTAACGAGCACAGAATTCTCACCGAAATATTTACGGCATGAGATCTGCGCGGCCAGGGCCGCACGTTGTCTATTGCTCCGGGTTTTGCTGTAGCATCGCGCCGGGCGCTCAGCCCCCCCTCCCTACACGGCTTCACGTTACCTAGCAAAGCAGGCAGGCTCCTCGGCTCAGCCGAGCGCACGGAGTAGTTCAAACCAGCGTTCGTTCCACGCTGCATCAACGCAACGTAGAAATGAATGGACATTGCGGAGCGGCTGACGGGAAGCAGACGCAAGGTGACCGCTTCCAAAGCTTCCGAGTTCCCCTTCGGCAACCTTCATCCCCCGCTGGAAGCTGGCACACACCGCACGCATCTCCTCCATCGCACCCCCGGCCCTCACCTTCCCCCTCGCAGCGCTCACCGTGCAGCGGCCCTCGGGTCACCTGGCCCCCCATAGCCGCCCCTTCAGGCACCGCCGGCGCTCATCGCTCCGCTCCGCAGCCCCCGGCCCCGCTGCCCCTCGCCGGCTGCCTCCACCCACTCGCGGCCCTCCCGCACCGGCGCTGGGAGCTGTCACGTTTATTTACATAAGAAGGAGGAGACTTCGCGTCTTCCTGAAATAGCTGCCGACGCTTCGGGGATGCGGCGTTCCCCCCCTTCCCCCCCCTCCCCGCGCCCCACGCTGCCCTCAGCATCCCATATTGCGCTCCCAAAACCGGAGCCACGGAGGTGGCCGTGGTACCCGGCGGTGCTCAGAACAAAGCCCGAGGCGCTGCCAACTTCACTCACCGCATTCAGAACTTATTTATAAACAGGCAACGGCATCGGGCACTGAAAACCACTTTGGGACCCCAGTGCGGAGCCTCGGAATGAACTGGAAGGGCAAAAATTAAAATAAAATAGGTGGAAAAAAAATTATTACCAGACATCACTGCACCAGAGTCTTCAAATGGCCTCTGCTGGTTAATTATTAGTTATTTAATAGCAAAGGAGTACTTGAAATGCAGGCTGGCTCACCACAGACTGGAATAATAAAAACATAACCCCAGTCAACTCCTTGGTGCGAGGTTTGCACGCTCAGCCCAGCGTCTGTGCTGCAGCCCATTACCTCTGCTGGCAGAAAGCAGCACCAGAAGCAGGGAAGGGGGTGTGGGGGCAGTGGGGAGATGCATACCGTCCTGCTCCCCTTCCCCCATGCAAGAGCCAGCTCTTTCCATCTCCAGCCACACACGTGCACCACCTCCCTTGCATCTCTCCTGTCTGCTGCTCTAAGGATAGATGAGCACAGCAGGCACAATGCTGCCACAGCCAGCCATGGTGCATCCAAGCTGGCTTATTTAAAAGTAATTCATGCAGTTTATTGTTATGCTACAGTCATTCCTCATTCTGCAAAGGATTGGGACTCAAAAGTTTAACAGCCACAAGCCCAGCTCTGCCTCCCACCCCTTACCATGGTGCTGGGCAAAGCCTGCCATCCCACTGCATTCGCTCTCCCACCAGGATAACGGGAAATCAGATTATTGCTTAGGATGGCTGGGTAAGAGAGAGAAAAAAAAAGAAAAGAAAAGAAAAAAAAAAAAGCAATGCAAAAAAAAGCTCAAGCCAGAGAAGCTCAGTCAGGGTGTTTGCACTAACACTGCGTGCATGAGTAAAGCTGTGCCAAGCATTTCGAACCTGCCAGAGGAGCATCCCCAAGCAGCAGCAGGCACCACCAGCGCCCAGCTCCTTCTGCCCCACCAAGGAGACTCGCGCCCGGAGCCAAGCAGCAGCGTTCCCTGGGATGAGCAGTGCTCAGCTCCTCCCTGCCCAAACTCACACTCTGCAGAGCTTACAGCAGCTTCTTGGCAGGAGACTTGGGTGGTTTTTTTTTCCCCTCTTTTTATTCTTCCCCTCCTGGATGATGCTGCATTTACAGCAGCAGCGGTGCAGCACGAGAACGTGTCCCCAGGAGCACCGCAGCGTGGCCCATGCAACCCAGCTGGCATAGGGCAGCACCTGGGTCACACTGACCCAGTGCCTCACGCTCACAAAGTGACCAATGGGCACTGACGCCTTAAACCACGTTTCACCCCAAAGAATTAAGATTTACTCCACTCTCCAACCCCAAATTTTCTCCCTTGCTTGCTTAGCTCTGCTTTCCATCCTTACCTTAATCTTGCTGCAGCTCTGTGAATAATTGAGTTTTTGGTCCACTGCCTCAACCAAGAGATTGCTAGAAAAAAATCATTTTGTGTTGGCCCAGAACTGAATGCTTTGTGCGTCTCACTGAACAAAATGTTTCTTTAACTCAAAAATGAAACATTTTTAAAGAGTTATTTTTACCTCATTTTTTCAAGTTACGGTCATTGAATCCAGCTCTGAAATGATGCCTTAAAAAAAACATTAAGCATTTTGTTCTATGTACACCAAAAGGAAAAAATCTGAGCTGTTATCTTTTCAGATCATTTTATTTTTCCTAACTTATTGACTTTATTTGTTTATATGGAATGGGGGGGGGGGGGGGAGGGCGGGGCGGGCAGGCTGCCAGAATGACTCATCCTGCTTGGCAAAAAATTATAAACAATTTCAGTTGATTGAAAAATTGCTTTTCTTTTTTTTCCATAAAAAAACCCCCATAAAATAGTACTCCCCCTCCCCAACATCCCCATAGAGCCAGGGCAGTGCAATGGTCTGTCCCTTACGCAATGCTAACTCCTCAAGGATTATTTGCCATACAGTATTTCTCCTGCAGCCATCAGCAGCTTGATCCACTGGTTAGCAACCCTACCCCAACTGGGGTTGGAGCTCAATGATCTTTAAGGACCTTTCAAACCGAAGCCATTCTATGATTCTGTACCTCATACTGGAACTTCTCTGATCTGGACCTATCACCTGCACGTCCCTTTCAGACTTTGCCCTTTTCCAAATTTCTCTTCATTCTTCTATGTTTATGATTTTTCTCTAGATATTAGGAAAAAAAAAGAACAAAACAACTCTATCTACAACCTTATTCCCATTTTACAATTCTCCACACTGACAACCTCTAGGTCCCTTTGGATTGTTTTTCTGCCCTTGCCAATATCTGCAAGGTCTCCCATTGTGATATCAAGTATTGAACATGCATATATTTTTATAATATATATATGATGTCACAATATTATCACCACTCGTGCTCCCCTCTGACAGATTACTGACAGAGATATGTGCAGCCCAACAGAAAACCAACTCCCAACAACATCCAGCAAGTTAAATCCAAGCAACATCACTGATCCAAGCAAGAATCTACTGCAGGAGTGTGCTTTGAAGCAGTATCTGACCTTGCTAAATATATTTATTAACTAGAAGATTAGGATGCTGAGGCTGCAAAGGACGCAGTCAACAGGATGCCTCTTTGGACTGAAGCCTTGGATGGTTCTGATTCAGCCTTGAGCAGAAAATCAGGCACCTCTCCCACAACCCTGGGATACATCCACAGCCTGGGCATTGGGCAATGTTTTGGGGCATGGAAGATGAGACAGTTTCATTGCTTTCCTCACAGCAAGGCAGGAGAAGGCTGGCAGTCAGCAAGGAGGACATCAGGGACACATCATGGTCTGGGAAATACATCCCAAAATAGTTGTGATGTCTGATGACCTTTGCTGTGTAGACAAAAAAAAAAAAAAAAAAAAAACTGGGCAGATGTAGCATTGACTGACATGGTTTTAGTGGCCATGACGGCTGGACTGATGATGTTTATGTTTTGTTTTTTTTTTTTTTTCAACCTTATTGGTTCTAAACTGCCCTCTTCCTTTGTGCTCATTGCTTTCTTCTGCCTGTCTCTCTTTTAATAGGATTTTCTC
The DNA here is from genome assembly GCF_019232065.1 of Centrocercus urophasianus. Lineage (NCBI taxonomy): Eukaryota > Metazoa > Chordata > Aves > Galliformes > Phasianidae > Centrocercus > Centrocercus urophasianus. The sequence goes on from NW_024884722.1 coordinate 11,680,168, forward strand.
TGCTTTAAAGCATTTCTCCACAACATGGTCTGAATCTTCTCCAAAAATTACTGTAGGAGAAAGCAGGGAACTGTGGAAATCAATCAGATGTTTGCCAGGGGCAGAGAACCTTCTCTTAACGACTTTAGTGTTTAAGAAGCTGTCATCAATTTTGCTACTGCCACGTGCCCTCAGCTTTATGGTAACAATCAATTGACTGGAAATTGCCCTTTTTCAATACAGTATCTCTCAACAAGCAGCTAGAGACTGAGGGAGATGGGATTCAGAGGATCATATTCTCAGGTCTTTTTTCAGCATAAGCCTAAGACTGCTGCTGGGGCAGAGAGCTGAGCTGTACAGAAATAAGGCTTTCTTCAGAAACCTCAGCCACTGTAACTCAAGGAACAGCAATGTTCTCAACAGCAAGGCATACAAGAGAAAATGTCTCAGCAGCAAGCATTAGTGCACAAAGAACAGTGACCAGAGCTGGGATATCTTACATTCTAAGCACCCTTTTAGCTTGAATTTATTGCTATTAATAGAGGGAATTTGGAAAGCAGAGATGCATCTTTAGGCTATTATTTGTGTGAAACACAATGATACAGATAGCAACCTAGCAAAAGGAATGCTGATTAGCTGATGCTTACGTGCAGCCATTTGACAATGTTATTAGTTATGTAATTAAAGTATTACTCTGGATAAAAACTCCAATCTCAATACTTAAGTCAAAGGAAATTCAAAATCCTAGCTGAAATCCTCAAAAATCAAGACCACGATTTCTAAATCCAGCACCATGACCATTAACTCGGGTGCTTGGGAACCCCGGGGCAGATCGCTGCAGCACAGCAGGAAGGAGGATTTAGGGGCAGGAAAGCCCGTAGGCTGAGCATCTCCCTCACACTTGCACTCAGTGTAAATAAGACATCAGTGCAGTTTGCTTTGGTGACAGGAACCACAGCGGCACAGCGGTAAAGGCTGTCGCTCAGGAGGGCAATGAAGACATCTGTGAGGTATTTGAGTGGATGTCCAGGATGTGGGCTGGTTCAGTGAAGGAGACACAGTGACAGAAGCGCTCAGCTGAGCCCTGCCTGCTCAGTGCTTTATCTCAATCCCCATGCATCCACCTACAAGAGCAGCAGAAGGGAAGACTGCTAGCAAGAGGCACGGGGCTGAGCAGCAAGAAGGATTTCCAAGGCAAGGAACTGACCAAACCCAGGCTGCTTGCACAGCATCTTTCCATCAGCATGCAAATGATCTCAAGTTCCCACTGGATGCAGTTTTTGTCTTCAAGGGCAGGAATGTTCCCCTCCTTACATAGTTTTGAGCTACCAGAGAATAATGTAGTTCAGAAATCCTGACAGAATAACACCAAGTAGCAGAGGCTGGATATGACAAAATTCAATGTGCGACACAATTTGCCATAAAGCACTGTGTTAGGCTTAGCAGCATTTCTGAGCAGAACTTCTAGACAACATAAAAAAGCTGTTTGTGCTCTAGGGCAATGTCACCTGGAATCCACCAAAAGCCCACGCTGAGAGAAAATATCATGGTGTACATGACAATGACTGCATTTTCAAATGTCCTCGTGTTTATTTACATGAGAAATTAACATTAACACAACATTCTGCAATGAGAGCACGAGGCTCTCTCTTCACGCACAATGCTTTTTCAAAAGCATTTTAGACCTATCAATGTGTAATGAAATAAGAAGATAAAGCAAGCACCTCACCAGAAGAAACACACTAATCTAAGAAAGCAAAGAGATGTTGATTTTGTACCATTCACCTAATGAAACTGACATTTGCTTTAAGATCAAGTTCAAGAAGCCTGTTTTCTTTTAGTTAAAAATCTTTGCTTGACGGCAGAACCAGAGGCCCACTTGAATATCCTCCTTTTGACTCTGCCTGCAGGCAGCGTAATGACAGCAAGGCAGGACTGAGAAGTGTTATTTCAGGCTCAGTTTTATGGCTATTAAACATTTGGAAACCCAGAGCAGCATCGTTCCATGTGACATGGCACTGTCATAGTTTAGTTTAAAAAAAAAAAAAGTATTGTTCCACTCAGATCTACAGAGAATACTTGTGTAATATATATATACATACATACACACACCTTTGGATTATATAAAGTAGCTCACTCATACTTTATTACAGACAGCAACCAAACCCTACACTGAAAAATTAAATTACCAGCAAAAGTCATAGCACTTTTATGGGGCACGTTGAGCAAACAACACATTTGTTTTCACAACACACCTGGAAGAGGTGCTGCCTCTGTCCTAGCTAGAAAATCATGTTCTGATTTTTGCATATGTAAAGAAATCAGAAAGCGCCGGCGTGCAAATGAAGGTTAGACTGACTGCTTCCACACAGCATGTGCTCACCTTTGAGAGCTCAGCTTTCTAACTGTGATAACGTTCCCTCAGCATCAAGGTGTAATTCCTAAAGATTTTTCTTAGCAAACACAGTGACAGGAGAGAATAACCTCAGTGTTTTATGTCCCACCCTTTCTGAAAAAAGCCTCTCACTTGCACGCACAGGGATTTGTGATCAAGCCAAAGCACCATATGTTTGTGATGTAAATATTAGCCAAGCAGAGAAACACCTTTTTATTACCCGAAGTCCCTACCCTGTCAAAAGTCCTTCACAGGGCAATGAAGGGCAGCAGGTCCCAAAGAAGCTGTTCGGGCTGGCCAGACAGGTGAGTGGGGCTACACCACACAGCCATGAACCACCATCCCCACCACACATCCCAGTCTCTAAGTTTCAGGCTGTGAAAGGCTCCTGGAGTCATAGGGGAGAGCCCTGAATCCTCTCTCGCAAGACTGCCTCTGTTCTTACCAGAACCTCCCTGCCCCTGTTGCAGGGCTATCCCATATAAAGTGGGATTTATTTTCAAACCTTATAGGGCTGCTCTTACAAGTTTTTGCAGATTACAAGAAATAAAAGGAGCTGGAGGTCAAATGCTCCAAGGGCAAAATACATGGCAACGGTCAATCTTTCAGGCCAGGCAAGATGAATCTTGCAGGTTTAAATAGGAAGCAAGCCACATAACGCCTCACATGTGCATTGTCCTTTCTCTCTCCATGTTCACCTCCTACTCACTTCTTCTCTGCTCTCCTCCCTCACCTGAAGATGCTGGCCAGCATCTCCCCATCCTATGATCATCGTGGATTTTAAAGTTTGATTTGAAATTCATCCTTACTCCCCTTTTCATTTAAGAAACAGAAAAAAAGGAGTTAAATCACATTTCACATGTAAGTCAATCTCACAAGTACCACAAAAGATCACAAACCAGATGCAGCAGACTGGGGGAAGGTAGCTATTATTGGAATGAGAAATGAGATTTGGTTTTCAGCTCAGGAAAATGGGATTCTGTCAGGACGAAATCAGAGCCTTAGCTTCATAAAATTCCACTTTCTTTAGAACCTAATTCAAAGCACAAAGCAGATTAGCTTAAAATGTAAAACACTCTACTAAAGTAGAGCAATGGTCATGTTCCCATTCAGTCACTTCTCCCTCCATCCATCATCTCCATTTCCAGCAGTAGGCATTGAAGTTCAGTAGGATGCAAGCTTCATAAAATGCAGAAAAACATCTGTATGCTTTAGGATCAAAAACATGCTAATATATTCATCACTACAACTTCTAGACTGAGCGTCTCTGACCTACCACAGATTCTTCCGACCTGCAGCAAGCTTTTGCAAACCAAAACACTCTGACTGCCATTACTTTCTCTTCCTCCCATGCACCATGCCTCCAGTCCAAAGGTCTTTTTCACTTCTTTCCTCCCTCCCCCATTCTTTGTCTCAGCATCCTCTTCTTTGCCGCCCACACAGTTGGAGAGCAGAGAACAGACCAATCTGGCAGGCTCAAATAACAAAAAAAAACAAGGAAAGAAAAATAAGTTGTTTTCTGGCCTAGAAGACTCACTCCTCAGTATTTTTATCTGGAGGCAGCAGTCAAATCTCTTTTCCTTTTACCAGGAACCAAATGGAACAGCAATGGCTCCCAAAGTCTCATTCTCAGAGATCAGCCCAGAGGCAAACAATGGGGGAAGGCTGGCATTTCTCCCCGACACACAGGCACCTTTGAACAAGAACATTAAGCTTATTTTTCATTGTGCCTCCTTCCAACACCAAGCAGCAGATTTAATATCCATTTTTACAAGGTGGGGTTTGATTAGTCAGTTTGCTTTTCTTGAAAAGGGCTGAGGACAAACCCTGCTGCCTGGAGGCTTGTAACCCAACCAGACATTTATGAGCATTTTGGGGAACATCGGGCTGGGCACATGGCACAAGGAGGAGGGGTCTAGATGGACACTCACCTCCACCTGCAGCCCTGAAACCACATGGGCAGACTCAACCCAGTGCAGTCCCAATCCTGCAATCCCATCAGCATATGCAAAAATCCACTCCGACATAAAGCATCTAATGACATTAATGGCACACAACACAGCAGTACAATCCAGGCATGTGGAAATAATCACAGGCCCAGAACCCAGGATGACTGATTTCTTCCCATTCAACATATGTTTTACTTAGATGTCTGCATCTTCCCACCCTTCTCTCAGTCTTCCAAAACTCATGATTTTGGTGGAGCACAAGAAAATTTATTTAATACAAGAGTGTTACAGGTTAAATCACACCTGACAAAGGAAAAATGGATAGCCTACAATATAAACCAGATATTTTATGAAGTTCACATATTCTTAATAATAGCCAGAATCTGACCCCAGTACAGTTGGTCACTGAACAGACAAAATGAATATGAATTCTGTTCAGCCCGAGGCTTTAAAAATAATATTTGTGATTTCTACACAAAATCGGAACAGTTTCAATGGAGGCATAAATATTGTTTATTAGGACCACAGAATAGATTCCACAGGATTCAAAAACCCTACAGCTAATCTGTGCAGTTATTAGTTTTCTTAAGGTGACCTGGAAGCCATTCCCCAGGCTAATAAAAATCAACAGTGACCTCAGCACTTACACCGTCAGTACAAACAGAGCATTTCTCCCACCCTATCAAATCATCTTAACTGAGCTGTTCTTATATTCCAGAGGTGTTGTATCTGCAAAAGAGCATTTTACCTGCACAGTTATGTGTCAGCTGTGATGATTTTTGTTGCTTTGTGTCTTTGTAGCCACAAAGACCAAACATCCTTCAAAGACGTTATCAACACAATTAAAGCAAGAGACTTCATATGGTCTTTCACTACTCTCACACTGAGACTGCTCTGCTGGAAGCAAATATTCTTGTGCCTCTTTGAATTATCAGTCATGCTCTTGACCAAGTTTTTGTCCTATCAAGGTACAAGTGAACACTTTCACATCTCTTTCTGCCTTGAAATTTCAATTGCTAACACCAATATTTTTGGTGCCAACAGCATATCCTTGTCCATAGAAGACTCTTGTTCATCCCATGGGAATCCCAATCTGACTCATACTCAGCCTTCCAAGCGGACATGGACAGTTGGTGCACAGTTCTCCCTTCTTTCAACTGAATACTTATCAAGTTACATCATGATGCATTCCTGATTCATGTACAGTTTCTAAGACATTTCCAAGATATCAGCTGCTGTCTAGTGATGGGTCCCTCTCCCCCACTTTAGGAACTACTTCCCCTACTCAACAGAGTGCTTTTGGAGGATGGAAGAGGAGAACATCACCCATAAAAGTACAGCAGTTTAGAAGTACAATTCTTTTTCTGTCCTTCTAGATCAAGATAGGAACATTAGACATAGGGGCATGAGAAGATGACTATCTCTGCATGTGCAGTGTTAAGAGGACAGTTCTATGCATTGTATGGATGTTATTTCAGATAACCAGTCTTTCAATAATTAGAAGTCTCTTCAAGATCCACATATTATGAACTTATCTCCCCAGATTGCACTTTTTGCTTCAAACAAATCCTGATACCACTGGCCAAGGCAGAAGTTTAACAGATAAGATTTGAGCAAGCCATATGACAGCAAGTGATTCCCCCATGAATGAGCTGCTCTTGAGAAGAGCATAAAAGACAGCCCGTCCCCTGCATGCACAGAGAACTAAGTCTCCTTTTTGTTCACTTGCACTACTTTCCCCACAAACCCTACTGCACATCACTGCTTTGCATGTCTGTAAAACACCAGACAGTCTGACCTCAACACACAAACAACACAAAAGCTTCTTCATTCAGTTTAACCTTCTAATCATAAGAAGCTCTCTGGTAATGGGGTCTCTGGGTAAGCCTGCAGTCTGGACCCAAACTTGTCTGCATTTAGACAACTTCAGTTGAGAAAGGAGATTTGGAAGACATTGAAATTTTAGGGGGATAGTTGTACAAAAACAAAAATATTTAAAGGAGATGGACACAAAAAAACAGGAAAGACATTTCTGCTGGCTTGTGGAAATGAAACATTGCAGGACTTAATCTGCCACCAGTGAAATCAGTGAGAATTTTGCCAGTGAAGCAAAAAAAAAGCAGAAATAGAAACAACATCTGACAACTGCTATGTTAGACCCATACGAATTGTTGCAGTTAATAGCTGTGAGCTGGGTAAATACACCATAGGCAATGGTTGATTTTAAACCTCCATTTCCCAGTATGAGTGCCACGATCTTGAAAGTTCTGACACTTTGTAAAAGCTGCTTCTGCTGAGTCATATTTGGAAAGATTTTCTATTTGGAAAATCGTGTTAAATCTATAGAGATACAAAACAAATAATATGAGAGGAAGAAAGTTAAAAATACAACAGATTAAGGTATATATCTGAGAACAGAATTTAGATAAAATCTGTAGTAAATAATGTATTGTTCAAGTAGACCTCATAAACTTAAGTTCTCTGGATGTAAAGGAAAAATATTTCTGCAAATTATAAACTTTTGGGGACTGATTATATAAACCTCTGAGACCAACTCCTTATCTGGTATGAATCAAAGCATCTGGCCCTGTAAATTTAAAACGATAATGAGATGGTCAGAATCAAGAGCCTGGTATTGAGGAATTGATATCTCTGCAAGCACAACATATAACAGACAATAAGAACGCAGAACAGCCAAACAGCACTTGGACTATCATGTCAGAACTCAGGGATGCTCAGTGGATTGATCATTCCAGCAGCAGATTCACACTCAGAGACAGACATAGCAGCCCATCCACTGATGCTAAAATCCCCCAGCCAGGAGGAGGTAGATAAGCTTTAAAACACAAAGCATTTTCCAGGATTCTCACAGTAGCGACCTATCAACAGAAAAGAACAGGAGCGATGTGCCATCTCCCCCACCACATCCCAGAGGCTGCCGGTGATATGCCACCTGATGGCCTTATCCACACCGCCACCGCTCACAGCTCCATCACAGCAGGGTCCCTGCAGAGTCACAAAGATTGAATGGGCTGTGAAAACCCAATTATGTAATTACGTTGCTAATTTCTCCACAAATGAACAATTAAAATCCCGACTGTCTGTCAGATCTGTGCTGCTGCTCACTCGCTGGCCTTGCAGATGTCCCTAATACAGATGGATGGAGGCCTTCAAGGCTGCAGGTTCCTCAGCCGCATCGTCGCCCATTAACCCCAGACAATTAGTACGTGCTAAATAGCAGAGCAGTACCAAGCCACTGCAGCTAGATCAGGGCTAGCATTTCAGAGCACTCATATCTGTTTTTAAGCCCCTTTTCAGGGATCTCTTGCATTACGGTTGTTCCTGCATTGTACAGCCCTCTGAAAGCAACAGGTTCCAATATCATCATTTTCTAAATATTAACTGCATGGCAGATGTTTTGTGTGCGCACAGTCCCTCAAGCCTCTGCCATCTGTTTCTTACCTAATAAGTCAGGTGTTCAGGTTTTTTTATTCAAAGGAATAAAACACAGGGGTTTCTTCAAAATTATAGAATACAGAGGCTTATGCCTTTATTTTCTCTACACTTTCTTTCTCAGTACAAAACAATTATAATTTCTGAAAACATTTCTGAAGAAATAAACATAATGATTTCCCTTTGGTCATGCGTTTTTTCAAGGAAGTGAACTGGCAGCAGGCACAATGGAGCCTAACACCAACCGGTTTTCTTTATTTTCCTTTTTTTACATAAGCAGAAAGTAATATGAAGAGAGACCACAGAGATAGAGAGACCGTTCATCAGGTGAGATGCAGAGGAGAAGCGGGAATGCTGACACCTAAAGACGGCCAGCAAGAGCCAGGGACATCACAGATAAGCTCAGTCCTTTGAGGACCTAGGACTTGCATTCCCAACCAGATGTGGGTCAGAGCCCAGATGAGATGGGAGAGGTTACCAGCGCCAGACCCACAGAACCAGGAGCACAGTGCTCAAAAACTGCCTCCTGTTCTGCTCCTCTTCCCACAGGGAAACAGGGTACTGCCAAGCAGCAAATATTTTAATGGACCATCACTGGTGATGGACCACCTGTAACACTTGGAAATTGTCAGCCCCAGAGAAATTGCAATCATGACAGGTCTCACGTGGTTCTGCATCTTTTCTGATCATTTGTGCACAGAAGGCTTCCCTGATGAAGAAAACCTTTGCTATTTCCTCATATGCAAATAATTTTTCTTTATAACATCTTTTAGAATGTTGTTTTAAATTTATTTTAAAGCTAAAAGAGGCTGAACTGAATGGTATGAATCCCTCCTCTCATTTATCGAAGCCTTCCAGCACTGCCAGGACACCTCAGTTCTCCATCAATCTGACCTCAATAAATAGCTTTGCAATGTTCTGATAAACACCAGTGGTAAATATAAACCCATCATATGTTTTATTCAAGATTGATAAATGCTCAGACAAGCAAAACCACACTAATTGGAATGTACCCATCCCAAGATAGAGAGCTACAATCGCTCAACCAATAACTAGAAACCCTACCAGGAAGGGATGGTAGGAGGTAAGGAGGTGAGTGAACAATAATTCATGATTAAAAGGTCAGAAGCAATTGTTTGCGGAACAGCCACCAAGTTTCAGATATACACACAAACATCTCAGATTCACTGCAGGCAATGAAGGAACAGGACAGCTCCAGCTGTTCATTGCATGCAGGGCGTGCAGTTGGAGCAGTCCATGAGGACCCTTCCTATGGTTCTGCTGTCCTGGGCTTCTCACCTCTCAGCAAAGATGCTATTTCAACAGTGAATTTTCTTGCCTGTGGTGTTAAAATGGAACTGGATCAAAAGCAAAACCTCTTTTCCCAGAGGTCACCCAACAGCAACTTTAGTAAGTATACACAATCTTTATCATCCAGAGGGACTCTGGAGGATGACTGTCAACAGCAATGAAATTGCAGAATAACACAGCTGCAGCTGTTGTTGAAGTTTAGCATTTGCTCCACACCCAGTCCATAGAAGGTAACACATCTACAGCACCAACTCAAACAGCACCTCTCTCATTTCACTGTGTTTTCCTCACCACTTGTTCGCAAAATAAAACTGATGCACTTAGTTACGTCAAGGCTTTGAACTAAAGGTCTCTCAGAGGACAGAAGAGTCAGGCCAGAGTTGTGCATGGAGACCAAGTCTCGCTTCTCATTCACTGCTCCCCATGTGAAACAGCATTCCCTTACAGGCCCCATCTTTCTCCGATCCTCAGAATAGCTTCTGCTTATTCCACTGTGGCTCCGAGGGTGGGACAAAGATGCACAAGGTCACTCCTAGTACTGCTGTTCCAATGGGAGCTGAGACAAAGCCCTGGAGACAAATGCTCTGTCCTCCAAAGATAAGGACAGGTGGAAGTGGGGTGGCAACTACTGCCATAGCTGTTACTGTTCCCTCTTCCCTTGAGTCAACAGCCTCAATCCTGTTTGTAGAGAAGAGCACTGTTTGCTAAGGGTGAAAGCAAGCTGCGTAGGTCTACACCACAGTTTGCTCTGAGCTCATAGGCAGCACTCTGTCACGGCTCAATAAACAACAGCAGTAGATACTTCACTCCCTGATAAATAGAGGGAGATTGCTGTAGCTGCACTAGACCTTTTCCCAGAGGCCCAGGTCTGCCAGAGATGCCTGAGAAGGTGATAGAAGTTGTTGCTTGTGTAATTACTTAGAAGGGCAATGGTGTTGTGACAACTCTTCATCTTCTGTGCCACAACCCTAGGTAGTTCATTATAAAAATCCCAAATTGCATCACTTCTCGAAGAGAAAAGTGTGGCCACAGAGACCACTGACCAGTGGGAAATTGTGCATGGGATATACAGAGATCCCAGAGCAAGGAAGGGGAAATGCGATCCCAAAGTCCCCATAATCCTTGTGTTAGGCCAGGGATGCGGGGAGCTCCCAAAATACTGGGTGAAAGGGTGGGATCTCTGATGAAGCAGAGGTACAAAAATAACCACTGTACATGCATTGCACTTGGTCTACAGAGGCAAAAATGTGCAACTCTCTGGTATGTAAACATAAAGATCAAGTAGGCATTAGGATGATTAACACCCTTCCTTTCACTGTTAACATTACAGCAATCTGACACCTCAGACTTCTGGAAGGAGCCTGAGACAGTGAGCTCAGGCTGCGCAGCCAGCCAAGCAGTGGGGAGCATCTGCAAGCAGAGTCTGCAGGAAATCCCACTGCCTATGCACATCTGCCCTATTTCTACATCTAGAATAGACCCAGTCCTCTGAACTACTCCTTCCATATACTTCCATAGGAAAGAAGAAAATGTGCCAGAGAGAAAAACAGTGATGTGTTTTGTTAGATCCCACAGATTCTAGATGTTTTACAGCTTAAGAGACCATGGTACTCAGTACCATATAAATATATACACACTTCTGCCAAAAGTTTATCAGGACAGAAATCTGCAGTTACAGTACTGTATGATGTATGGCTTCGTTTTAACTTCGTCCTAAACTTGTTCACTATTACTTACATCTGCCTTGAGCCAAGCAGGGCTCAATTAAAATTTGCCAAAATGTGTAATATGTCAGTCTAAGAAGAATGCAGCTGAAAGGATTGTTAGTGCTGTGATTATACCCTTAGCCACCTTACTCATCTGCCAAAACCTCTGTTGCAATTTGCACCCTTTTTACATTTTTTACATTGATTTTTTTTCCCCATGTAACTTCAATCCCCCAAAGCCTACAAGATTCCTGCACATCCACCAGGTGAGGTATCCTTCAGCAGAACATGAGCAAAGTCTTCAAAGAGATGCTACTAATATGCTGTAAAACACCAGAGTTGGGACAGCGAATAGCATCCTTGATCATCCTAAAGCCTTTCAGCAGTCTGGATGGTACAGAATGCCTTCATTTAATTTCCAGCAGCTTTTAAGCTTTATGTAGTAAAGCTTTTATGTAATATGAAATTTGGTCAAAAGTGGTTTTGCTGCTGGAACGACCCCAGCAATCAGCAAGTCTGTTCATGATGAAGATAATCAAAGGGAATTCAAGTAGTGTTTAACATTTAAGGAAGAACCTGATGTACCCAATTGGATTTTGGAGTTCAGTAAGTATTAACAAAAAAATTTTCAGAGCATTCTACTGAAAAATCCTTCCTCCCATGCATTTCATTTCAACTCTTACTGTGTCCTGTACCAGTAACCTCTCCTGAGCAGAGAAAATTGGAAAAAATTGAAGGTTATGTGTCAAAGAGCAGGATAAAACCCTATCCTCACACAATAGGATGGCCAGCCCTTCAGCTAGCTGTCTTTAACACAAGCAGCCTGCTGGGACATCTAGCAGCAAAATGCATCATCAGCCCTCACTTTGCTTTAGACTAACTGACCTTTCAAGAATTTTTATCATCCTCACTTCAGCAGCAGCGTGCCCAAATTGTCATCAGCATTCAATTACTTCCCATTTCAGAATTAAGAAAAAAAAAAATAATACTCCCAGCACCACCACAAACAGCAAGCAAGAGGTGGGCTCTGTCTCAGAGATGAATGCACCATTTCCTTGATATATGCTAATCCAAGGATTTCCAAAGTTGTCTATTATGTCAAGCATGACTCAAGACTGTTCTGTTGCATTATTCCATTAAACCAGAAAACACCATCTCAAATCAGATCAGGGCACCCTCCATTTTAGAGATGGCATGCCCATTTTAACAAAAGGATCCCATTAAGCTGCTGTTCCCAGACCTACACAGCTACATGCTGGAGTGAACATGGAGGGGGAAAACTCTTTTGTACCATTATATAAATGTCTGTTAACAATAGCTAAAAATGGCTGAGCATTTAAATGACTTAGAATCTAAGTGAATTCACTGGCGATACATTAAAAAAAAAAAAATTAATAGGTAGCCTGAAGATATGCAGAGACCAAAAAGTGCATTCAAGATGCTGAATCTGATGTTGCTGTCTATTTATGTCAGAGCAATTTCCAAATCAAAATACTGAAGAAAAAGGTCTTCCCCAGGGAACAAATGTTTGAACACAGTGATGGGAATCAACTTAAGAACAGGAGCAACTGAAATGTTGTCATTATTTTGAGGCTTCGTCCACCTCTAGCAGAGATAAATGTGATTTAACAGAAAGGAGATGACTTCATCAGAGACAAGGATGAAAAATCCTTTTTTCTCCATTATTGGAAGGGTGGAATTTCAGAGACTGTCTTTCCCAGGGAGACACTGCCAGTTGCATGCAGACGATAAAGTCTCTCCAACTTTCCTGAACAAAAACTATTTTTCTCTTATATGTGGTTCCAAATTATGTTTGCAAGTGCTTCCTTACTTCCTAACATAACAGTGAGCGAGACAGCTTGCACAAACATCTCGAGAAAACAAAAGTCAACATAGAGTTCACTGGATGCTGCAATGTATGAGGATTTTGCCTTTTTTTTTTTTTTTTAACAGCTCTATTGCCTTTGCATCTAGAAGTAAGTTATTTGCTATTTACATTTCAGCAACATCTTGGAGATCAAATTAGGCTGGAGGCATCATCTTGCCAGGCTCTGTGCAGTCACTGGTAGGCAGTCTCCATCCCTTAGGGACCATCACCATACTACAGGACAATGCTGGCCCAGGCAACCCAGCCCCTCCTAGAGCACCCACCAAAATTCTTAAGCTATGCAATGGTTTACTGCCACTGTGTGTAAAGCAATGTCTTAGTTTACACTGTACAAACAGCTTTATTTATCCAATGCAAGATAACAATATAAAGACTGTGGCAGCCTAGCAACTACACTTCAACAGAAGATAGCTTCAGAAGTAAATAATTGTGGTTTTAAGAACTATTTTCCTTTCCACATTTGTGATCTAGCTCTTAGCAAGATCAGAAACCATGACTCAAAAGAGCTGAGATCTATTTCCAGCTCTGGCAATGGTTTTCTGACCTTGAGTGTCTGTCTGTTTCTAGTTGCTAAATTTACAAAATAGAGATGATAAATTTTCTCCGCTTTGGACAAATTTGGAGATCTTCAAATGACAAGTGCTATATAAAAGAGTATAAGTTTCTGCCAGCATACTAATTAACAGATGACCTCTTAGGCAGCAAAGCGGCAGCCAGAGTAAAGCAGTGTCTATGCAAATCATAAACCCTCTTCAACCAAGAACAAAGGAGAACTTATAGATATAGTCAGAGCCCTGGACTCTTAGAAAAGGAATTTATTTACCTAGAAGTCTTGGGGACTGGAGATCCATCAATAAATACTTTGTTGAGAGGTATTGATGGCTACTGTGCTGTTAGTGATGCTCTGGCTAAGCCCTCATAGTTTCTCTGCTACCATTCTAAAATCAAGACAGCAACTAGTTTGCCGGTAAGTTGTCTCTGCAACCAAGTCTTCATGGCCTTTCCAACAATACTGATTTAATTGCTGTGTCTATAGCAGAACATAAACGAAAGGGGACTGTAAACTGAAACTGGACACAAGGCTTTAAATTACATGTAAATTCTTACCAAGGTTATAAAAGGGCCACTTAAATATGAAACAGAGATAGTGAACAAATCCTGGAATAAGCTTTTAAAAGAGAAAGGAATCCAGGCCAAATGGAAACACGCTAAGTATAATTTATAATGAGCAATGTGTAAAAAGCTATCCAAATCATGGAGCTCAAAATGAGAATAAACAGTCATCTTCCAATAGGGACAAGTACAGATAAGCTAAGTATCTGCTAAAAGGCTGAACTCTGAGTAACCCTTGTAGGATCAGTTAGTAACACCCAAAGTCACCACCATGTTTCAGTAATGGCTGCAAAGACAGTGGCAAAAATAACATGTACCTCATTATGGCTAACCTGGAATTCAGTACCTGTCATCACGTACAACAGAAAATGGTCATTGCTGTGCAGTATGTTATGTAAAAAAGACACATGAACAATTTCTCATTCACAGTGAGCACAGCTGATCTTGCAAGATAACCATTTTGCCCAACAAGATGGAAAATTGCTTGTAGCCACTGATCTACCACAATAAAGATAAAAACAAAAAAGCTGAGCCTCATGTTGATGAGTATACATCATGAGTACATGATGAGCACACCTCACGCATTCATCCCCATCATGATCTGCACAGGCATTAGAGGAGTTCAATATGATCACTTCAAAATGTGAGATGCATTAGATGTAAATATCTTCAAGTGCTGCCCCAACAGAAGACAATAGAGAATACCTGTTTCATGTATTTTTATATGCCTAAAAGTGTTTTCACAGGTCTTAGGGCTCTTTGATAGGCTATTTCAAAATTAGCAGTTGTAAATCAAGCACAAAGCCAAGCTTTTCAGTAGCTCAACGCTAAGTGGACAGAGACCTTGGAGCACTGTCAGACACCAGTGGGGAGAACAGGCTGAGAGGCTGGAGAAACATAACTCCGGGTGTAACTCTGGGAAAAGGGTGAGTTGTTCAACCAGCATGGTTAATTTCAGACTGACGATCGCCATTGAGAAGCTGTTGCTTGGCCTCAGAGTACAATTAACCAAGGACACAAGCTTAGTTCTCAGCTTGGTAGTCCCTCAAAATATAGCCAGAAAGTGGCAGCTTTCACACAGAGACCTTTCCCCTCAAAGCTCTGGAAACAGAGCTTTATCAGAACATTATCGCACACGTTATACCTTCAGTGAAATGAGTCAAACATTCACCAAGTGTTGATGACGACATCTGACCAGCATCGGCTATCCACACCATGGGAACAAGGAAGTATGCAAACAAACCAGAAACATGACCATGTGTCACGCTAGCATCAGCCATCTCTCACCAATGGAAGCAGTCAGCACTGCAGAGAGCAAACCTTTCAGGGCAACAGGCCTCTTGCTGTGGCCATCACTCCAAGTGACTTTTTCTCAAGCTTTCCAGCATAAAACAAAAGGTAAACCCTAGACAGCTGAAAAAACATGAGGTCACACAACTGCCCATTGCTATTACTAAGCACAACAGAATTTGGCCAGCTCAACAAGTATCTAGAGAATCTCTTGCCAGGTACTTGAGTTTCCAACAGAGATGCTTCAGCTTCTTCCAAAAACGTTGTCGTCTTAAACAAACTGGACAGATTGTTGTGGAGATGCTAAGAGAATGTCAATCTGCTAAATGTCAGAAAGATTTTTACTAAACTAGGAAGAAAAATAGTCAGCAATTGCAGCTACATAATTAGTAACAAATCTACATGTTTGGATAGCAAGGGTGATTTAAGAATCAATTGCTGAAGTAGAGCAGCCAAGTGGCCAGATTCGGATTGCTTTTCATTAGTGGAAATGCAGAGTAGCACCACTGAAGCAAAAAAAATAAAAAAGTACATAATGCCACAACAGAATCATGGCATTTGTTAAAAGCTAATTTGATGCAAACACTGCCTTAATTTTATTATTATTATTTTTAAATCTTTATTTAACCTATTCATGAAGCCCAAGATGACTGAGGCTTCTCCAGGGCAGAAGCTGAGCCAGGAGCAGGTCCAGGGGTGAGCAAACTTCTGAAGTTAATTGCTCGTTTCAATATCTGAAAACTCAGACCTCAGGCTCCTTTCCCTCATATGGTTTCTTTTTGTTAAGACAGGTTTCATTGGTGAAAAATACCCTCAGAGGGCAGCTTGTTCCTGGTTGAATGATTGAGTCATAAAGCTGTACCTCCATGGCGGACAGTGAATTGCATCACAAGGGCTAAGTGATATCACTGCAGAGAATCTGCTGTGTTTAACTGGTCTAAAACATTGTCTTTCTGACCATGATTTTGTTATCACTAGCAACCCTAGAACCTGCTATTACCGTCTCTTATGAAGAAGGAAGGCCAGAAGTTTTTGCCTCCTTCCTAACATGAGGAAGGGTCTTTTTACAACATATGAACTAGAGTGGTGAAAGAATTAAAAAATAAACCAGAAAATGTGGGAAGAGAGCTAATACCAGCCATCTTCGACACACAAACAATGCATTATAGAAATATACTGCATATGGTCTCGGTCCTTTTCCATAATCTCTTTGTGATGACTTTAACATGGATGAATCAGTGGGATATTTGCCCAACTATAAACCCTCAAGATGTCTCTCGAAAATTATTTTCACCAAAATCTAGAGAACTTGGCAGCCTTGACATTCTCCCACAGCACATTTTGTGTCATTCCAAAGATGAATTTTGGCTTACCAAAATTATTTGGCTAGTTAGAATAAGAACAAAAATAGTGGCGCCTACCAAACTGGAAGGAAAACAACAATCTTACAGCCATTTGTCCTTACAGTAATTTCAGTGTTATGCTACAAATACGAAGGTAGCATATGGCATTCATACATGGCCTTCACCACTCCTCACTGCAGTTAATAAGATGTGTTTGGGAGGAATGTTCAAGATGCAGATTTTGGTGGTTGAGTATAATACAAGTAGATGGGGAAGAGAAGAGCGTGACAGACACTGAAGCAGAAATGCAATGGGATGGAGCTTGGGTTGTGACTTCTGTTCAGGGTATGAAATGCTAACCATGAAATAATAGATAGCAATATTTTCTGAAGGGCCCCTACCAGCTTGTGTAAGGAATACCAACTAAGGCAAGCAGAGGAATGTTTACAGAATTGGAGCACCTCGCATGTTCAAGCATAAAATAGTTTTTGCCAAGATCACACAAAGCTTTGGGCAGAGAAGTGATCACAGGCATCTGACCACCATCCCATCCTTCATGTATTTTCCTTCACCACACTATTTTTATCCAACCAAAAAACCTTTTCTTGCAACTGCACAGCATAAATGAGAGAAGCTGTTGTCCCAATAGAAAGGCAGAGGGAGCTGCCAAGTATTCCTTATGTCAGGTCAGCTCACACCACATCAACTATTAAACTTTTCCTATATTATATCAGTCATCCCTTGCCCACACTGCCATCCCTGTTTATTTTTTCACACTGATTTATTTACATAACTACTAGGAAGGGCACTCAGCATCTCTACACCCCCATTCCAAGGTCTCCAAGAACCTGGAAGTAAACAATCTCTTAGATGTACTCAGAGGTCTGTCCTACAAGGCTAGTGGTCACTTGGCTCTTCCTGCACACCTGGCAGCTCGGCTGTTTTTGTGGTGGCTTTTCACAGCAGCACAAAGTTTCTCAGAGCAAAGCAGCTCATGGAGCTGGTGACAGAAGCTGAGGCCACCTGGCCCAGAGCTATGCCTAATGTCACAAAGGGGATTTTACTGAGGCTGTCCTTAAGAGGATTAAGGATCATCTACTTGCAGAGAACAGTCGCACCTGCTGCTCCTGCAAGTCGCTCTTATCTACTCTTGCAAAGCTTATTTCTGCCCAGTCCTGACTTGTTCCCATATCGCAACACAACCCAGATACTTTCAAAGAACAGGGGCTGGATACAGGTGGAGGGTAAGCGACAAATCAGGTGTATTCAGGCATCTCAGTAATCTGCTTCATCCATCACACCGTACTTAAAATAGCATCGCTCAGTAAACAAACAGCTAGGCCTAATTCAGGGGCTGGATATTGGCAGGTTGAGGCTTCAGACAGGATTTACAAGGGCTGTGTCACGTTCAAAACTTCTGAACATTTGGCTAATTATTTCAGCTTAAATGAGTTAAATCTCTGAAATGATATTCCTGAACTACACCCTATGTCACAGACACAGAAATCATTATGTCATGAATAAAAAAGGTACCAAATTAGTACATCTAAGAGGAAAGCAAAACAAATTCACTAAGACAAGGCCTGAGGCCTGTCTAACACTGAGACACATGCACCTTGAGTTTTCTTCTTTCCTTCTAGCTTGAGATGGGGTCAGAAAGTAACTCTAAGTTGCTATTACGTCTTTTACAGATGAGCTTTTTCACTGCTTAGATTTTACTGTTAAGAGTTACAACATGGATTCCAGTTATGACCTCTTGGAAGAAACCCAGAACTGCCCATCTAGCCCAAATACAAACCAATCGTAATCCTATAACACAATACTCTTCCATAGGATTGAGCACCCTTTGACCCCTGGTCCTGCCAGGTCAGGATTAAACCGCCACACTCTTGCAGTGCCACTCACACCACTGCAGCATACCTAGGGCACAGATTAAAAAGGACTTTCTCTATCAAGTCCTAACATTACCTCTGCTTATCTGCAGAAGTTTCTCCTAAGTATCTGATTGAAATACTCCACTAGAGGTGATTGCCCTTATCTGGCTCCTGAAGAAGGGCAGGAAATTGCTCTGCTCTGCTACAGCCCTCTCAAAGGAAGGATTCCGTTGTTTTTAATGGTGCTCAAGAAATCAGTTTCCTAAAAAACCATCTCATAGATGCCTCCAGCAGTTACTCCCCATGTCTTTGCTTTTGAACTCAGCTGTTCAGGGCAAGATAATTGTCATGGGCAGAGAACAGCTGCACGCATCCAATTAATCGAGAGATTTTTCTGACCAACTTGTTGCTCTTAAAATGATATACTGCACCTCATATAAGAGCAAATACTCCTTTAGCATCATTCTTGACACTAATTCTAAAGGCTGTTCTTAGTTGCTTTCTTAGATACCCCCTAATGAAAAGTAGAAGCTTCTTGGATGGAGACCTGGATAAGTGCAAGGTTTCATAAAGGAATTAGGACTTGCTGTGCTAGGTCGGTTCATTGATCCAGTTAAAGGATTGAAGACATGGGCACATAACCAGCTACTTGACTAATTATGCCCCAGAAAGAGAGCTGCAGTAATCTGTGATATCCAAGCTATCAGCCCACTGAAACACGTACTAAAATGCTACAGCTTCCCTCCTCACAGAGGTAAATCTGATACTGGGAGGAGGCTTGTTAGCAACATCCATTTTAGAGGCATTGCAGCATCAACAGCCTGCTCTAAGAGGCAACTTAATTATCACACACAGAATAATCAGTAAGAGAGATCACAATGAGTAAGCTATTTCACCAAAGAACTCAAGAATTTGAAGACTCTGCAGAACAAGAGGTAGCGCGTAAGACAGGTTATCCCTGCCTAACTACCTCAGAGCTGCCCTGCTGCTGTCAGATGCAGCACAGTGCTTTCTGCACTTCTGATTCAGCAGTGAGGATCTCAGATGCTATCAGCTTGGAAAATCATCTGGGCAGAAGGAAGACCAAGTACTTGAGCAGCAGAGTTCAACGAGGACAACAGCGAGGGCCCCACAGGGGACACATGCCTGGCCGGCAGCTGCTTTGTGAAGAGGGGAGGCTGCAGCAATGAGCACCTGACCCCGAAGTGCCATCAGCAATAAGCTCCCATGCACGTTTCATAAGATTCAAGGGCTTAATTGAGGCTAAGCAATTTGAACATTCACCTTCTGAGATCTACAGTAAGGGGAGAAATGCCACAGCAAATCTCATCTTTGCATGGAATAAGTAGTTAAAGAATAGTAGCAGCCAGGTGCTCCACTTCATCAACTTGATTGCATTCCGCATATGAAACATATAAAGTTCAAAACAGTAATTACAGAATAATACAGATGATATTGAAGACCCAACTCCCAGAAGTGAAGGCAATTACAAGCAAAATTAGCTGGGAAAGAATTAATGGAAAAATACAACTGATGATGGGAGATATTTTACCAGATGTCACAGAAGTGACAACTAAAGAAAAATTGCTGCTTTTTAAAAGTCTCAATTCAGGAAATAAGTGAAATCAGTCAAAATCTCCAATTACATGAAAAAGCGGGTGAGAGGAATTTGACAGAACTAAGTAATTCACAAGCCAGGAATTGTCTTAAAGGCTGATGGAGAACAACATACATCCCATCAGCCAAGTCCATTAGCAACCATAAGTACCTGAGCCAATAAAGCAGAAGTGAGGGCACTCGGTGCTTGCCAATAATTACATTCTACAGAGCAAACACCTCCATTTGGGAGAATACCCAGGTAGCTGTGTCAGCACTTGATGGACAGATGCATATCCAGCGTGTCACCCAAAAATGGACACAGCTCATTAAGTGAAATGGGAGAAGATGCTAATTAGGAAATCTAATCGCCAGGAAGACTAAATAAATAAGCAAAAGAAACTAGGAAGGCTGGCAGAAGGCAGCAGAGGAAAAGCAGACTCCAAGGTTGCAAACTTAGTGCATCCTAAGGAAAATAATCCCTAATAAATAAGTTTCATGGGGAAGAGAAACCTGCCCATTTGAAAAATATCATCAAGAAATGAAAATTAAATTTGATAGAGGTGTGAAAAAGGCCAGTGTGAGCATCCAAATCATTGCAGAGAACTGAGATGATTGTAGTCTATGATTCTGCATGATATATGGTGATTGTACCTGAAATACTACATGGTCAACACAGCAATTTCCAGTCAATTTCAGCAGAAGATATCTAAGAATAATCCTGTAATAGTGCAGAATTACTGCTGAAGTCAACTGAGGCTGAATTTGTTCCACCCAGCTGACCATCTCCCACCGGAGATTAAAGTCCTGCAGGGTCACACGTGGTATTTCTGTCTCCACAGTCATAGAATTATTCAAGTTGGGAAAGACCTCCAAGATCATCAAGTCCAACCATCAACCCATCATCACCAAATTAAACAGATGTTTTACAACACAGTGACTATTTTAGCTTTCCACTGGTCTTTGCTCTTGGAAATTACAGGAACACTTGTTAGAAAGCAGTATCACTGCAGTTCGAGTTCACAAGCCATTAAACTGAAGCTCTGTTCTCTGGCTGCACTCTAATTGCCAGGCAAGAAACCTTTCAGAGTGAAGATTTAAATATTAACAGTCTTTTAAAGTGTATTCAAACACTAAAATATTTACAAGCAAGGAGCATTTTAGAGTGCGCTGCACAGCATTAAGAGAAAACTCAGAGCCTTGTTGTAGAAATGACTGCAGCAGAAGGAAGCATAGCTTTAACTAGTAAGCAGTGACTTTGCCTTGTCTCCTCTTTGAGGCTTAGTGTAATGAACACAGGGCCAGCAGAATGTGCCATGTTGACAAAGCCACAACTGCTTTTTACGGAACTGCTCAAAATGCCTTAATCTTAAATCCAAAATAAGCTTTTTACACAACTTCTCATGACAGTACAGCTTCCCATTTTGATGCAGCCCGGTGCTGCTGGTGCAGCGTTTGTTATGCTTCCCATTTCACCCATCCTTGATTGAGAAGTGCTCCGGGACAAAATGTAACTGACAGCTTGTCTACCCTTTAAACCAACACATGCTATCCTGAACCTACAACACGGACTAAAGTCACATGGGTAAACTCTACTAGGAAGCGCCTGAGAACAGACTCATTGCTCTCCACTTGACCATGATAGGATTTTGTGTTAAACCCTGACTGTGTCTCAGAGTCATCCATTACTCTCAGAGAGTGGGGAGGCACTGGAATAGCTGTCCAAAGAAGCTGTGGGTGCCCCATCCCTGGATGTGCTCAAGGCCAGGTTGGATGGGGATCTGGGTCCTGATCTGGTAAGGGGCACTCAGCCCACAGTAGGGGACTTAAACTGACACAGGGGTCAGTTTAAGTTCCCTAAACTAAGCCACTCTGCCATTATTCAGAATGAGCAGCAAACAAGAACAAGTGACAATAACTACTTACATGTCTAATTTTCAGTGACAATGACAGCAATATTGTATGTTTGATCAAAAGGATAAAAATGTCTACAAGAATAGGAGCCACCTGCAGATAGTTCATTGTTGCAACCATCAGATAATCAGACAAGTAGGAAACAAGAAAAGAAAATATATAGCAAACCCATGAGAGAAATTTCATACAAAGTATTTGGATTACATAATCAACAAAAGTGATTTCTGTATCAGAAAGGCCCCTACTTACAGTATCTCATTTCTGTAGGAGAGCAAAGACACTGGGCTTAAATCAGCAACACAAGATATTTAGGAGTTCCATCCCCACTAATTTTTGATTGGGAGAGAGATCAGAGGAGTTTGTGCCCCAGATTTCCAATAGCTCTACAGATATAAAATAAAGGCAGGCAGCACACATCCACATCACCTGGAAGTATCCAGAATAAATTAGGACAGCATATGTATTTAGTGGAACTCACAAAACATTTTGTTGTGATTACAAAAAACAAACAACAACAAGAAAACCAACAATGCTGCCTATCCAGCAAGCTCCTTCCTTCCAAAAAGGAGCTTGACAGCTCTGCCCTGCCTGAAAAGGTTGTTCTGTCTCTTTACCTCCTGCCCTTTTCTTCCCATGTCTTCAGCCCAGATGCCTCATGGCTAAATAACCCTAACAAACACTGCACCAGCAACACAGGACTGCATCAGCCCATGCCATGTCTCACTGCCCAGCTTCCTTGTCATTCATTCCTAGAGCCCTCATTCCTTGAGTTGGATGAGTGTGCTACGTAGGAGAGAACAATTTTTCTTCTGCTTTATCAACTCCAAACAGCTGTAATACAATCACACTAACTCTATTTGTCCTTCTGTTTATACTGTCTTGGCCTGTCATAGTGCAGAAATTAAACAATTAATGATAAAACAAATGAACCAAGTCCTGGCCACCTTCCTTTAGGTGGTGAAGACCCAGAGACACTCCAGTAGCACAGGTCCTTTGCTTTCCCCCTACAGCAGAGACAAAGGCAACGCAGGAAACACAGGCACACACCTGAGGGATGCTGTTTTCTGCCCGTTTTTCTTTGTGCAAAATCTATTAATGCAGGAGGATCTGGGAAAATATGTCCAACAATCATTAAGATGACGAAATATTTAATAAAACCTTCTGAAAAAAAAAAAAAAAAAAAAAAAATATACTTACTGCGAAAGGAAAAAGAAAGGATTGTATCACCACTGCAATAAGCAGCATTACAGATAACACCGCTGCACTCAGGAAAATTCACCCAATTTTAAGCTTTACAAAGAAAACAAGCCCTGAAGGATAACAGCAGTCACGCTTGCTAGAATCATAAGAATTGCCAGCTAGAAATATCCTATGACAGACTGCACTTAAAGCAGTGCTTCAGCAGTGCTGGCACAGGCAGTTACGACTGCACACCCCTACAGCTCCCAGCTGCATGAGGGCAGCCAAAGCCCTACAAGCCCACCTGAGAGTTGCTTGCGCTCACCCAAGGCTGCAAATTTTTGTGCCATTAGTGTGATGCACACATGCACAACACACCAGCCAATGAGTAGTGAGGAATCCAGCCACCGTGGTTACACACAGCTCTTGATAACATGGCTCCCTAGCACACCCCATCCAATGGATGAGTTTTGGAGGAGTGTTAGAAGGACTTAAAACAAAGCTGGAAATGGTATCAGAAGCATTAAAGTCTTCCTGCCATGTACTGAAGACCCATACCACGGAAAGCATTCTCTGCCAAAGGACTGCTTATCCTCTCCACACCCCAGTGATGCCATTGGTGAACATCCTCAGAAGGTGCTGCACATCAATCCAGAGCCTAACCACTCTGGGACACATCATGGTCAGAAATATCTGGTTCTCCTAGCCCTGAGCATAGCAGAGAACACACAACACACATCAGTTAGATGTGACACCAGCCCTTTGCAAATGAGACCTTGCACACCAACGAGGAGATAACTGATGGAAACATGCAAAGCCACGTTCCACTCAAGCAGCTGCGGAGCACTATCAGATCCGTTTCGTCTTCGCCTGCAGACGACCCCAGCAGATAACACATCTCACGCAAGGGCAGCAGCGAGGGCTCAGCTCCATGTGTCCGTGCTCCCAAACCCCATCCAGCATATGCATGACAGATAGCACTCTCGCTATCGTGCTCCAAGAATGTGCCCTCTCTGCAGGACTGGCTGTTTTCAAGTAGAGTTGCTTTTCTGATGACACTTTTACATACCAAAAAACATTTTTTTGCATATGATTCAGAAACATGCTATAGTAATAGCAGGGAGACAGGGAGTCTGCCCAGCTCTGCTCAGTTTTATCTCTACCAGCTGCTGCACAAAGCACAAGCAATTCAGGGATCATGGCAAAAACATTTTTCTAAGCAGTCCTATGGTCTATGGAGAGGGACGGAAGTTTATTACCATCCATGACTCACTCCTCGTTGAAGCTTTTTCCTGGATGAACTGTGTTCTGCACTATTATGTTCCAGTAACAATAAATTAATAATAGGCGAGGGAATTCACAGTTTGCCTCACAGAAATGTAACCAAAGCAAGGAAAATATGGAATATGCTATAGAGATTAAGAGAAATATTTCATTCCTTCACTCTCTGATGCCTAAGAATTACAGCCTTTCATAACAACTTGCAGTCTTTGTTTGTCACAAGACTTGTACAGACACAAAGCATTGAAAAGGAATTGTGTTTATACCAAACATAACTTTAAAATATTTTTTTCCTCAATCCATCCCTGCAGTAAGCACAGAAAATTTGCCTTCCCCAGCACAGCTTAAAAGTCAAAAGGGATCTCAGCATATCTGGTGTCAATTCCTGACCCTACAAACTTTCCTCTGTGATCCCTGACCTCACTTCCCTCTGCCTGGATGTCAGCAAGAACACTTCCACCTCAGCACCATCAAGTGAGCAGAACCTCTCTTAAAGACTTTAGGTCTACATTTAGTTACAGGGAAAACATGGTCAATCATCTAATCCCCATGTCACTGCCTTTGAGTTTTCCTCTATACTTTAGAATTTCCTCACCATAAGGTTCTAAGCTTTTTTTGTTGTTGTTTTATTTTAACCATGCAGCAGAATATCTTCCAGTTTGGAAAAATGAAGTCCATTTTAGCTAGACTCTCATTGATCTAACATGGAAACTAGAGATTTTTCTACTGCACTAAGAAGGAACTTAACTTCTTCATAGAAGAAAATAGCTTTTAAACTTGGAATTGATATTTTATGTTTCAAGCTCATCCACATTTGAGCATCAAAAACAAGGCTTCCCACAGAACTGACTTGTTCCATCTCTTCTTTAAGGTTGAATACTGGGAAAAATTTCTTCTCAGAAAGAGAAGTCAGGCAATGGAACAGGCTACCCGGAGAGGTGTTCAAGAACTATGGAGATGTGGCACTGAGGGACGTGGTTACTGGGCATGGAGGGCTGGGTTGATGGTTGGACTAGATGATCTCAGAGGTCTTTTCCGAACCTCATGATTCCATGATTCCATCCACAGCATTCACTCATTTTAAAATCTGTTCTACCAGAATCCTAACACCACCCCTACAAGGTCACATCCATCTATGCACTTTCACTCCTCTTAAAAAATTCCTATTCCACAGGCTCAGCCCTGGGGGCATCCATTCCCCAAACTGCATTCAACATGACTCCAAAGAGCATCTCCTGTTCAGTCCCTGCAGGAAGAGATATATCTGCTTACTGCCACTGAGGTATGACACACAGCCTATTTACAGGAACAATCAAGATTCAATCAAAACTTCAAAACATGCCAGATGTCAGGCTGTGTGTTTACAGAGAGCAAAGCAATCCAAAGGAATCTGTAATTATTGCTCTCTGTAAGTGGGAGTGATAAAGGAAAAGGTGGGTGTAAAAGGGGATTAAATTCATGGTTCTGACTATCAATTAGAGACTTAGTATGGAAGGCTTAAAGAAGGAGCAAATTTACAAATCCTCATCCCTCTGAGTAAGCAGGCAGAAGTGAAGAGCGTGGCTACTCCAAAATGGTGTGGGAGTATGCAGCCTGAACAGGACTGCAGGTCCTGAACAGGACCAGGCGCTCCTGCTCCTACTGTCACAATGCCATTCGTTTAAGAAGAAACACCAGCATGGCAAAAGAGCCCTAACTAGAGCAAGAGAGGGAGAGTGGGTTCTTCTGGGTCTTCTCCAGGCTCCTGCCGTGTGAACTTGGACCAACTCTCAAGTAGTAGGTGGAATTCAAATATGCACTTAACCACTTCGCTAAACAAAGATGGATTGCTGAACTAGATTCAGAATTCATAAAGCACCTTGAGCAGGAATACAAGTTATTACATTGACTCCTTGGAAAAGAATTGCTGTGCTAAAAGGAAATATTTCTTCATGCCAGTGCACATTTCCATCACCTTAGTATCATTGTTAGGATTTTAAAACAGTCTGCAAAAAATTTCAGATGGCGTGAAAATAATTTAGACAGAGCTTAATCCTCCATTTATGGAAATTTGGTTAGATGACTATGAAATGATGGATATCTACCTACAAAAGCAGTTCTAAGTTCCAACTTTATGAACAAATTTAATAGAGACAGCTGCAGCAAAACCAAGCCTATTGATCCTGCAAGTGCTCTTGGAAGGACAGCAGTGAATTTGGGATCTGGACTCATCATTACTGCTTTTGAACACACACACAAAAAAAAAAAAAATTAGCTCTTTCATTGATGAATACATATCCAAATATCATCATATCTTAAGCATGCTAGCATCTGTCATATCAAATATTAGCTTGCAATGCAGCTCCAGTAAGCCAAACCAATAAAGGTGTTTTGGCACTGGAAGACGTGGGATAAAGCAGCACTGCCTCCAGCAGCTGCAGTGCAAAAAACGGTGGGGATATCAACCACGAAAGAAGTGACAATACAGAAGAGTGCAAAAAAATAGCTCAAGGACAACATATAAATGATAATTCATATAGAGAAACAAAATGCACATGTTTATTTCTGCCTTTGTCAAAGGTAAATAGTAACCAGCCCTCCAAAGTCCAGAATGTGTTTCAGGTTGGATATTGGGAAAAATTTATTCTCAGAAAGAGTGGTGAGGCATTGGCACAGGCTGCCCAGGGAGATGGTGGGGTCAGTGCCCCCAGGGGTGTTCAAGAACCATGGAGATGTGGTACTGAGGGACATGGTTAGCAGCCATGTTGGGGACAGGTTGGTGGTTTGGTGGTTGGACTAGATTGTGATCCTAGAAGTCTTTTCCAATCTTAATGTTTCCATGATTCTATGTCATATCACCAAAATCAAACTCTCAGCACAAGCTCAGAAAATTAATTCCCCTTTTTGCTGTGGACCAAAGGAATTCACTTCAGATCACAGAAACCTGTTAGTTTAAAAGGCTTACAAGGGCGCACCATTAGCGAGATACTGAAAATCTGATGCCAGCGGAGAACAAGAGCACAAATTAAGGAAGACATAATATCTTTCTTTTGCATTTCACATTCCCAGCTCCTTCACATCACAACCTGCTCCTGCCAGCTGAGCACAGCCAACACACATAGTGCAGGAGAGGACCTGGTCCCATGGCCTTGGCAGCTCCAGGTGCCCAGCACAGCCCTGTGATGCAGCCTGACCCCCACCCGACCCCCAGGGCAACGAGGGTCCCAGGCAGCCACATCAATACAATGCCTGCTATTCCAAATAAGGGAACTTGTTGCAAACTCCCCTAGAGCTGCCTTGTTCTGGCTGGTTTATGTTAGGGAGACAAGACTAAACAGACCTTCATATTTGCAGAATTAACCACTAAAAATGAAAAATTGGTTGTTTGTTTTCAGAGTGCAGATGAAGGAGAGCCCTGCGGCCTCTTTTGGAAATGACACCATAGCGAACCCAGCATCGGGTTATCTCGTTTGTCTTAAAAGTCTTTGGGACAGATTCAGCAGGGAATAACCATATGCAAGTCCCAAGGAAGGGCCACCCCCAGCACCACTGCAGCATCACTGCATCAACTTGCTTTTTGATGGGCACCAGGGCTAACATACAGCCCCACTGTTCCCATTTCCCTCCTGTTCCTGAATGCTGCATAGGCTCTCAGTGCAGTGCTGAGCTCAGCCTAAGCAACACATCTCTCAGCAGAGCTCATCTACTCAGGTTCAGCCTAGGTGAGCGAAACTGCATGTAGGCATCTGCCTACATCCCAGCTGGCAGCACAGGGTGCCATGTGGCCAACCCTTCCTTTAATTCTCCCATCTCTGAACAGCCACAGGCTGTTTACTCAAACCTGGTAAGCAAGATAAGCCTTAGCATGGCAAAGAAGCATGGAAAACAGACATGTTGCCAGGGCTGCAATATTTATTTAGTAGCAGAATTTCCATATGGTGCTGGTGTTAAACAAAAAGAAGTAGGAGTGAAACAAGAAGAGGACATATAAGTCCAGCAGAACACAACCCCACCACTCACCAACAATGGGAGAAACTCCATCTTCAGCTACTCCTGCATAAAATCCCATCAACACCATTAATTGGGTATTCCATCAAAATTAGGCTATAGAGAAGCTTCCCAAAACCCTCAGTGAGTTTAATGGCATTAATGGCACAGGCAAGACTGCAAGCAGAGCTACTTAGCTGGCTGCAAACCAGACCCCTGTGCTGCCAAATCAGAATCAGAAACACAAATGGGAAAGATGGTTTTCTCCCCTTCTAGCTGTGCAGGCATGTAGCACAGATATGGGCTGACTAACACAGGACTACAGACCAAAAAAACCCACCATTTTAATTCTAATATACCTCTCCCCAGGAAGTTTCCCATGCAGCTCCCATGGTAACATAGGATCATAGAATCATTAAGATTGCAAAAGACCACTAAGACAATCAAGTCCAGCCATTAACCCATCACCATGGCCAAGCATTCTCACAGATTTTCCCCTTTTGTACTCCATGCTGCTTGGTCTGGTCAGGAATTGAGAAACCTATTGAAAATCATCCATTTGGTGTTCTGACCACTCAGCTTCATGAAAGACAACTGACAGGAACATAGGTTGAAAAGAGTTAACAGAAAGCACACAAGCACAAAGCAGGGGCTGGGATTACCCATCTGTCCCTGCTAGGAGCTCATTTTCTCCTCTGAATTATATTTGTATGAGGCAGGATCTAATCTAAACGCAGAGGTTAGTCTAGACTGGTGCTTGTTTTTACTGGAATTAAATTTGAAAGGTCAAATGTTGTTGTAAGGCTAGAGAAGCACCACAAATGTATGGCATGAATTTAGTTACACCTGCAGCTCTTACAGCAGATCTTTGTCGAAAACAGCTGGAGACCTCACATCCGAAATGCAGTCACACAGAACATGGAGTAGGGTCAGTTTGCTGCTGCATATTCTCTAAGGGATACATGAATAGTTAATTCAAAGTATCAATATCCTGACAGGGTCTACTCAAGTGTCAGGCTCTAAGGCATCTGAATGCAAACAAAACATGATTACAACACTGGTGTCCAGTCTCCTAAAATATAGGTGAGCAGACTGATTCCTGGCTCCTGTTGCTTTAGGCTGATCAGTACACACTGAATTTTGTGTTTGCCAGAGGATATAAAAGTACAGTTCCTCAAAGGGATGCTGACTGCTTCTACAAATGCTGCAGAAGAATGCTTCCACCTCCAAGCTGCCTCCCCTCTGGGAAGCAAAGCTCCAGCTCCTTCACTCTACAAGCATATGCAGGTCTCATTTTATTCAAATGAGGAGTACTAACCATTAAAAGGCTTTGCAAGGCAACAAAGTTTTAACTTCAGGAACAACTTAAGACAAAGCTAGATACTCTGAGTGTGAACCAAACCTCCCTCCCTTGGCTGCCAGCAAACATCTTCCTACACATTTTGCAGCCTCTATCAGGATGCAGCCAGGGGGCCACTTGCAGGGGTGTCAGTGCTCACGGGAGCAAATGCAATCACAGCCAGACAACATGCACCCCTGTGTGTGCAGCAACAGTGACAGCTGGCGGACATGAGGAGACAGCCCCACATACCACCAACCCTGCTGCATGCCCCCCTTGCTCTGGATGGTCCCAGCTGAACCAAAAAATCCACAACACACACACTGCACCCAGGAGCAGGAATTGGAGTTATCACACAGTCAACGCCTTATTTACCGCATCTGTTTTCTTGCCACCCCTCCTGCTGCCTGTGAGTAATTTGCACATTTTCTCTGTGGTAAAGAGAATGGAATGCTTACGGCACAAAGTCTTGCTTAGTAAACTTGAAACTCCCAGCTCTGCCCTCATACTGTAGAAGGAAGAGTGAGTGGTGAGCAATAGGAGGGCATGGTGGTGGGATGATGGTTGGACTGCACGATCTTAGTGGTTTTTTCCAAAAATTCTGTGATTCTATGAACAAGGTGATACCAAAGAAGTCACCAGTAGTGCTAGACACAAGGGCCTGAGGTCCAGAAAAGCCCAGAGGCAAAAAGCACCTTTGGGTGCAACCAGACCAGCAGGGCCATGGGGCCCAGGAATCACAGTCATTCCAAGTGGGACCTAAAACATGCCTTTACTGAAGAGGAAAGTGCTTTCTTAAGGTGCCCATTATTTCCTCTCTCAGACCAAGTAGAGAACAGGCTGTACTTTTTGCTTCTGATTCACAAATATTAAATCCCCTCATCCCACTATTGGTGACTCAGAAAAATGACTCATTCACCTCTAGATAGTGCTATTTCCCCCACATATGAAATGACCGGAAAAAAAAAAAAAATCCCCCACATTAGCTGCCTGGGGAAAAAAAGAAGCTTTTTCTTCCTATTCATCAAACCTTGCTTACAAAACAGAGATTAAAACAATTTATCCCAGACTCCAGACACCAGCTCACTGCTCTGGCTGTTTCACAAAGTCAGCAGGATGCAGTAAAGAGGAGCTGTGCCTGGCTCCAGCCGTGTCATTCCCCGCTAGAGGCTGCTGAAGGGCAGCTCTGCTCCAGGCAGGGTGGTCCTGAGCTCTTAGATGGACTAAGATGTTATGTAACAGAGCAAGAGAAGACATGCTAAAGGCAGGGCAGCGCACCAACCTCCTTGGATAACAATACTGGGCTTTTCTGCTACAGGCCTCAGTTTTTCAGACATCAGCCAGAAAAAGTCAAGTCCCTGTGTGGTTAGCATAACACACACCACACACCATACATTAACTCCAGTGAGCAGACTACAGGACCAGAGTAATCTTCCTTTCAAAGCCTGTTAATTTCTCTACTGTAGAAGGCCTGTGGCTTCTCTAGCACAGTGATGTCTCAGAGTTTACCTGCTGAATACATCAAGTCTTTCCCTGTTGTTTCATCCTTTCTGTATCCCCAGTGAACATAACGAGCCTTCCTCCTTCATGTTTGCACCTATCAAATGCATTATAGGCAAATCTACTTATTTAGGCTTTGCTTGGTACTCATTCAGCTCTTTCAATCTTAGTTCTTTAAAGATACCTCTTCAATCTCATAGACAAACATATACTTATTTTTTTTCTGAATGCGTAGGTCGGTCTTCCCAGTAACCAGGTGCACAAAATGCAATGCAAGAGACTAAGTGCAATCAACTGCAAGAGAGCATGAAATCACTGCACAACAAAGGATGTACCAAGGACCAGAGCCATGTGCCACACTGCTCAAAGTGACAGAGAGCCAAAGTAATGGCTGTGGGAAAAGGAACACGAGAAAGCAGGAGAAACAATGATTCTAATACGAGACCAGTCTTCAGGGAATTAGAGCAATAGCATGCAGTCAAAGATAGCTGTGAAGTCACTCCCTCTGAATGCACTTAGCAAAGCAATTCTCAGGACACACACCAGAACAGATGAAGATGAACAGGAGCCACAGCCCCAGACACAAAGCTGCACCACATCTATACGGATTTCACTGCTATCTGAAAGAAACCAACACTCTCTAGGCCAACATCAACCGCTGCTATTTCCAAGCACAGATTGCACCTGTGGTTTCATTATTCCAACCCACTTTTAAACTGTAGATTGCCAGCAGTAGTCCAGTTTCAGAATGCTAAATATCAACAAGCTGTTGCATTGTGAGAAGCATTGAATGGGTGAAGCCTTTACACAATAATAAGAGAAAAGGAGGTACAAAGAAAATAAAGATGTTTCCAACAACACACATCTGATTAGTAGCAGCTCAGAGAAAAACATTCCCCCACCGAAAAACAGCTACCACTTTCCCTGGTATCCTAAATTTAGATGCTGATTTTTATCACCCAAGACTATATGATTTATTAGCAAGTCGGTACAGTTGGTACCCAACAGCAGGCCAGTTGGCACTCCAGGAAAACTCAGAGCTAAGTCCAAACTCAGAGGCTAAACCACATCTCTGCTAGCAAACTTGGATGAAATCCCAGCCAAAGAGACAATATAGCAGCAGGCATCAGCAGAGAAGCTCCAAGAAAACTTAAACAGGAGAATTGGCCATTAAAGAGAGTCTGAAGAGTTCACCCTTTGTTATCATATGGAAGTGTAAACTTCATTCTGGAGCTTGGGGAAAAGAGAAAGAACAACATAACACTGAAAAGTCATTAAAATTAAGCATGCCCAGCAACTTTCCTCTCCAGAAGATTGAGTCACAAATCTGAGCTTTGTCATGATTGCAGATTTCACAAAGACTTAAGCCTGCGATACAGAGCTGGTTACTACCTTTTCACTTCTAGGTTCCAAAAGTGCTGCCAGAGAGCATTATTTTTAATGCACTCTCATAAGGGATAAAGTTTCCAAGGAAGCTGCCAAATATAGCAAAGGTTTGCGCTTTCTCTTTCCAATACTTTCTTAGAAAGCTGGAAATAACATTACCTTACTCAAGTGGCTGTTCTAATTAATTCTCTCTTGCTTCAAAAACAACAGCCAGAAAAAAAGAACAAACTTGAAGTTCTGGGCACTTAGAGCTGTTTCTATTGATGCAGAGCAAAATAAAGCTTGACAGACCAGTCACACAACTATATAGAAGACCTCTGCAAGCCTGAAGAACAACTTTGAAGGCAGAGCCTGTACTCCCCAAGTCCTACTTTACTGCATCAGAACATATAGACCATAGTTCTTAAGCGGATCTTCTAGTTTACCATGAGATGAACTACATGAACACCAAGTTGATCAACATCAAGTTATTACCACTTTGAAAGCCAGAAGCTGATCCTGTCCAAATATCTTCTCACCCTCTGCTTTCAGACCAGCTGGAAAGGGTGAAAGAGAATGGGATGGCATTAATATGCAGATTGGAGGAGATGACTCAGCAGCCCCTTTCAGTCAATACCAATTAATTCCAACCAAAGCAAATTAATTCCAAGCTTTACTGCCATAAAGTGAGCCAGGAGAAAAAGCAGGAAAGCAGAGCAACAAGGGCACTACTTCCCACTTGGGTAAATGCAAGACCTTTCAATCAACACTCGATGCTTAACGAGGTATATCACCTGTCTCTGACACCTCTTGGTCATTAAGTAAGAAAAGCACACAGTCCACACTGCTGGGCACCACAGGTCTCTTAGCACCAGCAAATGCTATTAATGTAGGAAAGGAAAACCAGATTGTGTAGGTTCTTATTTCAGTCTTTCCTGAGAAAGAGACAAACAACCCCCATGCTAGATGAGGGAAGGAGGCTGCTGCTTTCCATACAGTGGATGAAATGCACCAAGAACAAAGATACAGGACACAGAAAAGGTATTTTAAGAAGGCTTCTATCAGACCCAGGGGTGTGTAGATGTGTGTTGCTCTCTGGGCCTGAATGTTACCCAATGACAGCACCTGCAAAGCTGACAA
The DNA here is from genome assembly GCF_019232065.1 of Centrocercus urophasianus. Taxonomy (NCBI): domain Eukaryota; kingdom Metazoa; phylum Chordata; class Aves; order Galliformes; family Phasianidae; genus Centrocercus; species Centrocercus urophasianus. Next base: position 11,713,749 of record NW_024884722.1, read on the forward strand.
ATGGCAGAAAGGAAACTTCTCTGCTATTGCATTTTTCTTTTCAAGACAGATACTACATTAGTCAAGTTAGGTTTGAATTGCCAGAGCTTTTTTATTATTATTATTTACCAGAAGAGTTATCAGCCAGATTTGTTCTTTTAAATTCCTGCTTCACAGAGTTACTCTAAAACCCAGGAAATGCACTACTAAGGAATGCTGGTATTCCCCAGCTTGCCTTTGCTTATCTCTTTGACAAGGCTCCTTTTTCACTGGCTGCCCTGCAAGACACTACGGAGGATAAAAGATCTACCCCAGGCTGGGGGCTGCTGGATCTGGACATCCTGCTCTCCTGAGCCAAGTTTCAGCCTTTCATAGAATCATTCAGGCTGGAAAAGACCTCTAAGATCATCTAGTCCAACCATCCATCAATTCATCCTCAACATGGCCACTAACCATGTACTCCAGTGCCACATCTGCTTCTTGAACACCTACAGGGACAATGACTCCACCACCTCCCTGGGCAGCCTATGCCAGTGCCCAATCACTTTTTTTGGAGAAGTTTTTCTTAATACCTAAACTGAACCTCCTCTGGTACAACTTGGGGCCATTCTCTCATGTTGCTGTTACCTGGGAGAAGTGGCTGAACCCACCACACGATAACCTCCTTTCAGTGAGTTGTAGAGAGCAAATCCAACTTTGTTGTTAGAATCATAGAATCTCAAGGTTGGAAACGATCTACAAGATCATCCAGTCCAACTGTCTCCTCATCACCATTGCCACCACTAGAACTAAACCATATCACGCAGCATGTCATCCAGGCGCCTCTTGAACATTGCCAGGGATGGCGACTCCACCACCTCTCTGGGCAGCCATTCCAGTGCCTGAACACTCTCTGAGGGAAAAAGTTCTTCCTCATGTCTAATCTAAACCTCCTCTGATACATCTTGCAGCCATTACTCCGTGTCCTGCTCACTGCCTGGGAGAAGAGGCCAAATCCCTCTTCACCACAACCTCCCTTCAGGAAGTTGTAGAGTGCAGTGAGGTCTCCCCTGAGCCTCCTCTTCTCCAGACTGAACAATCCCAGCTCTCTCAGCCGCTCCTCATAAGACTTGTGCTCCAGACCCCTCACCAGTTTCAATGCCCTTCTCTGGACACGCTCCAGGACCTCAACATCTTTCCTGTAGTGAGGAGTCCAAAACGGAACACAGTACTTGAGGTGCAACCTCATCAGTGCTGAGTAGAGGGGGATGAACACCTCCCTGCTCCTGCTGGCCACACTATTTCTGATGCAGGCCAGGATGCCGTTGGCCCTCTTGGCCACCTGGGCACACTGTCAGCTCATGTTCAGCCGAGCATCAACCAACACCCCCAGGTCCTTCTCTTCTTCACACTCATCCAGCCACTCATCCCCAAGCCTATAACGCTGCATGGGTTTGTTTTGCCCAAAGTGCAGGACCTGGCACTTGGCCTTGTTGAACCTCATCCCATTCACCTCAGCCCAGTGGTCCAGCCTGTCTAAATCCCTCTGAAGGGCTGCCCTACCCTCAGGCAGATCGACACCACCTCCCAGCTTGGTGTCATCTGCAAACTTACTGAGGGTGCACTGTTGTTGTTGTTTTTAACCTAAATAACCCAGTACAGAACATCAGTTTGAAAAAGAAAAACTTATTTTTCCTACAGACTAGTGCAAATGTGGTCATCCTCAGGAACATCCTGATCACACAGAACTGTTACAGAAAGTAGAAGAGATGTCAGCAGGTGAACAGTCTCCCCAAAATCTCACAAGAGCTCATGAGATCAATCTCATAAGTTGGTCAAATGACAAACCACAATTTGAGTTCAAAGACACCTTCAGTCTTCTATACATCACTCCAATAAAGTGTAATGTTCAGCACAGGCACATGGTATGATCCTTTCAAAAGAAATGGGGCACAGGAAATGGTGGCCTGCAGCTGACCCAACATCAATCAGCTCAAACTGCCTGGGATCTCTCAGAGTAACTAATTTAGGTGTAAATGCCAGCAGCAGGAGTCAGGAGCCTTCTGCTTCCTTCTGCTGGGTTCTGGTTAGAATTAGGCCACAACAACAGCAGTGCAAATCCCCGTCTCTCCTTTATCTCTGTACATAGGCACAGCAAGGTGAATACCTTGGTGTATGCGTGGGAGAACTGGGAACATCAAGCACAGGGATTTATCTCCACTAAGCCCTGCTGTGCCTAGTAGACCATGTCATCTTCCATTAACAAGCAGATTTCTGCAGTGTTCAAATTATGTTTTCCTACAGAGATTGATGCAAAGGAGATGATGAAAACAGAAAGCACCAGGCCCTTCAGGACTGTCCCAGTCTCAATTTGGTGCATGAAGCTGTGAGGCAGTTCATCTTCCCCACCCTTCACCTGCATACAGTAGGTCTGGCTTCCCCCCAAAACACACATAAAAGCAGCAAGAAAACTGCCCAGGACAACACGTTGCTGGCTATGGAGGCTTAGCCATTAGCCAAAAGCATGCTTAATTTAGTATCTGTTTCCAGCCACTGGGGGTTTCCTGAGGTTGGATGCTGTTTAATGAAGCCATAGGGCAGCCAGCCATTTGGCACATGCCCTACAAATTTTAAAAGCTGTCTTAAATATTAAATATTAAGTATAAAGCTGTCTTAAGTATTAAATATTAAAAATATTTTTTAAAAAGTCTTGCACCAAAATAATGTCACAACCTACGCTTCCAGTACACTTCCCTGCAGGCATCTCTTTTTCCCCCTCTTCTGGGATATCACCACTTACATGAACACCAAAACCACCAAATGACTGTGGTTCCCCGCCACACAGCAACAGCCCATTGCAGAAATAATTCCAATGCTTGTACCATAATCCAGTGAAATTTTCAATCCACAGGTGTCATTATTCAATTGATTGACATCTCCAACCATCCCAAAGGTCCTCCAGCCACTGCAGCAAATTCATGAAGTACATCCAAAATAACAGAATCATAGAACCATAGGAACATTAATATTTGATAAGATAAGATCATGCAATCCAACCATCAACCCAACCCCACCACACCCACTAACCATGTCTCTCAACACCACATTAAGTTCTTTAATGCCTTTCAGAGATGGTGACTCCACCACCTTCCTGGGCAGAAGAGCTTTGCTGCCATATGTCCCCAGTGCAACAACTGCAGTTCCTAGGTCCAGCTGCACAGCACAAGAGGTCCAGGAAGGAGTTTCATTACAGTCCCATTAGGCTTGGGCAGGTTGGTCTTACCACATTCAGGAGTATAGTGGGAAAGAGCTTTGGGCAATAACTTGAATGAATTGGAAAAACATTGCCTGAACTACACTTTTGTATGCACAGGCTCAGGCTCACACCCATCTGGCACAGGCTGGCCATGGAGATGGAGTCACGGCCCCTCGAGGTGTTCGAGAAACGTGGAGATGTGGCACTGAAGGACGTGGTTAATGGGCATGGCGGGGATAGACTGGGGTTGAACTTGATGATCTTGGAGGTCTTTTCTAACCTTTATGATTCTATGATCTGCCATCTGCTCAGTTACAAAAGGAGTATTTAAAATGTGCTAGGACTGGCAGCAACCCTCTTCCAGGGTCATTAGGAACGTTAGGCACCATGGGGACACAGGGATCGTTCCCACTGTTTCTCTCCTTTCTCTGGAAGCTGCCACCAAGTTGTGGAAGGACAGAAAGACAGAGCAGTTTCTGCTGAAAAATGAGCCCTGCTCCATCTGGTGCTATTCAGTTTGCCGCCCAGTTAAGTACAGCCCACTCTGACCCAGCTTAAAGGCCACAACACAACTGCCATGACTGCAGATGCCTGTGATGTTGATTCAGAGTAATTTTGAACAGGGAGTGACCCAATAGAAGAGATTCTGATTTTTTTAAAGGATAATTCACTGTATCTGTTCAGCTAAACAGAGAGCCCTGTATCATCATAAAGCTGTCATGATGTTCGGGAAATATGGTCTCACTGGAGGAACACATTGTAATTTTATATCCAGCTATTTAAGAAGATGAGGCCAAGCCCTGAGTGACAGACACTCTGATGAAACAACACATGAATTAAACATAATTATACTAGAAAAACAGTAAAACAGAACTAATCATCAAGGCCCCCGTGTTGTGCTGTGAGCAGTGACATTTGCATTGGCACAGGGCACTGCCATGCAGAAGTGCTCCAGATCCTCCATGAATACCACTAATCAAATTGTCACTGTGCAGCCAGAGCGAGGAGCTGCTCTGCAGGAGGAGAGGTCCACATCCCACCGGTTCCCTCCTGCCCATGTGGCAGAGGTGTCCTCCACCCCTCCTCCCTGCTAAAGATGCTGCATGAGCATGTCTGCCAAAAACCTCTCTCCATGTGCAATGGTCTCCCTAGGCATGTTAAATCTAGAAAAGCGAATCCAGCTTGGTGTAGAAAATCTGCTTTTTTCTAGGTTTCTGCACGAGCTGGATCTCAGAGCTTTCTTTACATCAGCAGCAGACAACCGCTTCACAGACTTCATCAAAGAGAGTTGATAGCTGACTTGAAAATGGCAGATGGAAGCGTTAAATATTTATTGGACTGGAGTGCATTGATTGCAGAAAATAACACTTTGCAAATTGTTTCTGTGTAAACAGTAATTAAACAGTCAGGCACGGTCCAGTCCAGGTTCTGAGTAAGCTGCAACTCTTTTTGTGAAACGTACGCACAAAAAACGCTAACATGAGACAAACTAACATTTCTCTACTGATTTCCATCTGCATTCGCTAAAATTGCTCTGCAATCATGAATTAAAATTAATTAAAACTTTGGAATGATTTTCCACATAAAATTGGAATGGAGGGAGCCCTCTTGGCTGGTACACATGCTAAACTTGTGCTGAGCAGGGGCAGGTAATATATTGCTTTAAAAGACCAAAGGCTTCGGTATCCTGATGTTCCCACTGCTACTAAAGCTGAGACTGAACTGGGGTTAAAAGTGGGTTTGAACTGGTGCTTGTAGCAGAGTGAAACGATAACATAAAGCACAGTGCAGACATTTCCCTTGCAGGCTCCACACTTCTTCCAAGAGCTGCAATTGTAAAAGGCATACAGCTGCTGTTTGCTTTTAAGCTCTCCAGTTCTCCAGTGGGAATAACTTTGCTCAAGAGATACTGCAGTTTTTTTCCCTTCAGCAGAATCTCCCACTTGGGCTATTACACTAGTCATAATGAGATTCACGCCATCTCTTCTTTAATACACCTTTCTAAAAACAAAATGTTGTAACTTTGTCTTAAAAGTAGCTGTAGGTCCTTCCAGTCACAGCCCACCAGCCCAGGTAACTGTGAGAGGACAAGAGGTAATGACCTTAAGTTGCACCAGGAGAGGTTCAGGTTAGATATCATGAGAAATTTGTCTCAGAAAGAGTGATGAGGCATTGGGACAGGCTGCCCAGAGAGGTGGTGAGGTCACTGTCCCTGGAGATGCTCAAGACAAGGGTACATGTGGCATCCTTTCTGTACTACATGCTCAGGACGCCAAGCAATTCCTATTCATCAAAGCAGTCATTGCAGCCTCACTTAGCATTGTTGAATGGGGTACTCTGGATGCCATTCTGCCACCTTTGCTCCTTCAGCACAGACAGCTATACACTGTGTTTTATCACTATTGCTGGATTTTCTCCATACTCTGAGTAAATCACAGTTTTTGGACTTTCTCCCTTCCCCCAGAACGTATGTACTTCAAAACACAGCAGGAATGAACACCTCCTACACCAGGACAGGGAGCATGTAAATCTGACTGTAGCTTTATGCTTAGAGCAGAGGAGAGAGGCCCTAGGTGCAGCAGTCTGGCTGCCCCATCCTTGGAGGTGCCCAAGGCCAGGCTGGATGGTGCCCTGATCCAGTGGGTGGCACCCAGCACATAGCAGGAGTGGAACTGGATGGGCTTTAAGGTCCTTTCCAACCCAGTCATTCCATGTTTCTGGGGAACATGGACGTGCTGGCAGGGCTGAGCTCCTTTTATTGTGTGTACATGCACTTGGGCTTATTCTGCTTGTTTTCCTTCTCCTTCCCCCATCACAAGGCAGAGATTGGTTTCACGGCCCCGAGAGCTCCTATAGCTCGTAAGTGTGCAGAAGAAGATGAAGAGAACGAGGCTGCCAGGGGACTTTAATGAGAACTGCTTCTGTACTCCTGATGCACTTAAGAGTCACATAATGAAACAGAGGCCAGTTTGTTTGTTTTTTAATGAGCTCTATTTATATTTGGCTTTAACTATCCTCATTCATTTTCTCTGAATCAAGCCTCTACTGCTGAAGTCTTGTGCACTGGGTTAATAAAGGGCAGCTATAATCTGAGTTACTGCATACTTCCCAACACTAACATACTCACAGGAGATACCAACAGTTTACAGCAGCAATGCTCAAAGCTGAAGAATTGATAGTGAAATTGATCATAACTTCTCAGCTGCCTAGCAGAAAGCTGAAATGTTACTGCAGAATTGTCTGGAGGCATTTTTTCTTCCATGTCGTTATAACATGGAGAGGCTGAGGCTGCTGTTCAAGCTAGTTTTACAGTTCGCAAACTGGAAGCGGGTGCCTTACCCCACAGACTTTGGCTGGCTGGTAAGGATACCTGAGTTTCAAGGTGTCAGAGAGAGAAAAACCACTGAAATTACATGTGAACAAATCCAAGGGATATGATATCCTCAGGCTTTTTACCCTCCGTAGCTCAGAAACAACAAAATCAATCATAGAGCTCTGTGCCTTACTCTCTGTGTAGAGGATTAAAACAAAAATCAGTAGTCACAGAATCATAGAATCATTTGATTTGGAAAGGACCCTTAAAGACATCTGGTCCAACTCCCCTGCAATGAACAAGGACACCTACAGCTCCATCAGATGCTCAGAGCCCATCCAGCCTGACCTTGGGTGTCTCCATCTACTTTTTCCCATCCTTGAAACGAAAAAAACACTACAGATGAAACAGCTGGAAATCCCAAATTGAGGTTGTCCCCCTGGAGGAAGAAGTTTAGCCCCTATTTACATATTTAGGCTTTTAAACAAAACCAGCCTCCTTCAAGCTCCTAAGAGGAGCAGCTGTGTAATTAAGCCAATTTGGGGATGAACAGCGTGATTCGGGAACCAAATACTATCTTAATTATATACATTAATATTCCACTGCAAGATGCTTATCAAAAAGATAATTTATGTTATTGCACAAGGAAGGCCACTAAAGATATAAAAAATAACAGACAAGGGTGCCCACAAGAGATACTGCCGATGTCTGCCCAGCCATGAGAGCAGCTCCAGCTGCAGAGAAAGCATACACAAGAGCTAATAAACCCATCTGAGCAAGCAGAAGGCTGCAAAAAGTCATCTGTTGTCAGGGGTCAGTGCTGAATGAGAGATGTCTGTGTCCAAGCCAGAGTCACCCCACAGCATCCTGGCTGCTCAGGAGAAGGTCTTGGCTGCAATCTCTTCTGACTGGTTTTGTGGGAAGGAAAAGAGAAAGCATTCACAGAAACGGACTGTGATAAGACAAGGAGGAAGGGCTTTCAACTAAGAGAGGGAAGATTTAGGTTAGATGTTAGGAGGAAGTACTATACTCAGAGGGAAGTGAGGACCTAGGGCTGTGGGTGCCCAAGCTCTAGAGGTGTTCAAGGCTGTGTTTGATGGGGCCCTGGACCCTGATCTAGCTGTCAGCAACCCTGTCCATGTCCAGGCGGTTTACAACCAGACGATCTTTAAGTTTCCTTCCAACCCAAGCCTTTTCTCTATGATTCTGTGATAAGTCAGGGGTGAGAGGTCAGGAGGGGGCTGATGGAAAAGGGTCTCATGCCAGATAGGGCACTTGGGTTCCTCTCTATAGCATACACATGGCCACCACACCACCTGCTTCTGTAGGAGTCACCAGTTCTTCACTGCAAGAGCATAATCTACATCTTGGTTCTATCTGCCCCATCGATTTTTACTTGGAGACCCCAAAACACCGCAACCAAGACACATGGCAGCAAGGCCGTTGTGCTGCACAGAGACTGCAGCAACATCTTGCCTTAAGGCTGGAACAGCATCCCAGCATCTGAACAGCAATCCAGTGCCGATATAACCTCTAGGAGATTTAGGAAACGCTTCTCCCACCCAGCCGAGAAGTTTTACTTATTTGTGTATGGCACCCTGAGGCAAAGCTTTGCTTTAGACCTCCGCAGCTTGTCACGCACCAGGCTAACAGCCCCAGCTCCTCACCCTGGGAAAGGTGAGACCTGAGGGCCCCCCATCTCACAAACAAACACTTTGTTGTTAATCATCTGAGGGCCAAGGTCCCATTAATTAGTGCTGACATTTAGAGTGGAGGCCACGAGATAAGGGTGAGATGAAGATGGATGGATTCCAAGAGGATCTGGGAGAGAAAAAAAAAAGGGCTGTGGGGTATGTGGTTTTGATTTTATTTAGAGTTCTCCTTATAAAGAGAGGCTATTGACATTTGAATTCTCTTTTGTATCAGAAGAGGAAAAATGCAGTCAGCCTGTTGACATGTATCTAAGCTGCAAGGTGCTGCACACTGTCAGCATGAAGAGGGGACCTCGGAGTGGCTGGTCTCAAGTCCCTTGGCTTGTGCATGGACCCAGATGTCACAGTTCTGGATGTGCTTGGCTGCAAGGCTCTGGATTAGATCAAGTGTCTCCAGGGTTAGGGCAGCCATCACCTCTCTGGGCAACCCGTGCCAGTGCCTCATCACTCTTACTGTAAAAACTTCCTCCTTATATAAAACCTGGATCTTCCCTGTTCTAATCTGAAACCATTTCCCCTTGTCCTACCACAACAGACTCTGCTAAATAGTATGTCTCTTTCAAAAAAAAAAAAAAAAAAAAAAAAAAAAAAAAGTGCAGAAGTCCACCTAATGTCTGCTTCTGCTAAAGCAGGACAAGCTCATGATAAAACAAAACCATCTGCTGCTACAAGCTTCCATCCCTAACCAGAATCTTCTGATGCCCTCATGGATTTGGCACCATTCTCCACCATCTTCCAAGTGCTCCAGCTGACGTTGCCTTGCATTCATATTCCTTGTAGAACAAAAGCATTGGCAGATCTTTCATACGCTTTTTGATTTTTGAGCCATTAGGTCATACTCATTTTATACCTTGGAGCTTTTTATGCAAAAGAGAAGTACACAGAATTGGAGGGGTGGGGGTTAAACAAAAGCTAGGATTCTCGTGCAAGCCCTGCAGTTCTTCTCTGGGGGGAGGGGGGGGGGGGAAGGGAATCAATTATGAGAGCTGGAAAAGCTGCCTCTATTCATAGCTCTTTCTATATGACACTGTCAACAGTAGAAGCAACTGCCATGTCTCTCTAAGCACTAAGTAACCCTATTTGTCACCTTCAGTCCCTACTGTGCTGCTGCTTCCCAGAAAAAGGTCTTTGAAACAGAGGAACCCAAATCTGGTTTTGAGGCAGCTCCTGTTGGTGATCCCAGCCCAGAAGCACCACTAATCGTGATGTCTGGGGTATAAACAGGTACAGGACAAGAGCATGTCTCTCCTTCTGATCTGCTTCTCTGTTTGTAACCAGCGCTTATCTAATGCCACTGAGGAAGTGTTGCCAAGGAGACTATTTGCATCCTGCACAATGTTGCTAAAGCAACACTGCTAAATTAGATGCAGAGCTCCTAGCCTTTACCGAGTGTATTTGCATTGCTATGAAAATTAAACAGTCACAGGCTTAAACTATATTTGGGTCATTCACTCAGCCAAGCACCTGAAAATAGTCCCATGGCAGCAGCAACGGAGTTCCCCCTTAAATCTAGCACATCTAGGGCTCATCTTGTATGGGTATTTCTGCCTTGTGTGTCAACGTGACCTGCAGGCAAAGCAAGCCATCTTTGTATTATAACCTTCCCACATAGGACATGCTTTGGCTTCTATCTGAATGCTTTTGGAGATTTTCACTGTCACAAATAATTACAGCATTGCATTATTTGATGGAGCATAGCAGAAAGCAATTGCAAGGAGCAGATACGTATTAATATCTGAGGCACAAGATGGCTTAGAGGCACTGGAAATGGGACAACTTGCCTGAAGTTTATGGGTCTGATGTTCAGCTTTACCCTGAGTCTTGGTTCAGCTGTAAATTGTCACCATTTATGGTATAATGGGCAATATTGGTGGTAGATGGATGGTTGGATTAGGTGATCATAGAGGTTATTTCCAACCTGAATGATCATATGATTCAAGGGTTTCAAGATGGCCCATGGAAAGTTGGGAAGGCTAGATAAGGGTAAATTAAAAAAAAATATATATATATATATAAAAAAAAGCAAAAAAACAACTTATTAAAGGACATGATAATAACATAAAAAAGAATTTAAAACTATAAAGAATTATATGCAAGTTATAAACAAAATTAAAGGTCAGAATCTATTTTAGGTGAAGTTACAGAATAAATTAAACAAAAAACCCACACTACTGTCAACACTACAGAATAAATCAAACGGAGAAAAATCACTGGTTGGAGGGAGAATGAGCAAAAGGAACCAAAAGATGAGTTTGCAATGGTTTTCAAGGCAAATAACAGCTTCTCTAGAGTTTGGACATTTATCAACATGCTAAATAACATACTTAAAATAATTCTCCCCTTATTGCAACTGCCAAGAACCTTGCAGCAAAAATTACAATTGCTTACTAATATATGCAATTGTGCATATACAATAAATATAACTTACTTTCCCTGGTAGGTGGTAAGTAGATGATTGGACTGGGTGATCTTAGAGGTCTTTTCCAACTGCAGTGATTTTACGATTCTATAATTGCATTATTCATGATTCCAAGCAATGTCACAAAGAAAGACACTGGACTCTCCAAACTCAGCTCAAGTATTCTGGTGTAAATCGAGTGCAGCGTGTCATCCTTGCAGCTTTCTATTCTGATGTTCTGAGTAATACACTTTGGACAAGCATCCATAAAAATAAAATACCATCCTACCAATGCCGATCCAGTGCTCTCCATCACTATTTAATGCATTTATTCCCGAAATAACTCCAGCTTTTAGCACTTTCTAATTTAACAGATAAACTCAGGCAAGGACATAAATATTTGGCATCTGTCACTGAATTCAATCAGCTCCCTGAATCAGAGCAAAAGAACCCTGCTCTGCCTCAACCATAATATGGTTTGGGTGCCTCTTGTTAATCAATCCTTAGCACCCAGAAGCACTACTAAAAGCACACCTGGGAGCATTTTACTATATATAAAACCTCTGTTCCAGCAGCAAATTTGATCTGCTTGCAGAATCTAATCACAAGAAGGTAATTCTCCTTCCTGATGAGCAGCTTTAGAGTGCCCATGCCCAGGAAGTTTTTGATCCATAACTTTTGATTGCCTATACCTGGGAATTTAAGCTGAAATGCCAGAATATGGGGTGAGGGTTTGGAAAAAACTCAGTTTTTTGGGTCTCATTGGGTCTCAGTTGAACCTGGCAGAGTCAGGAACGTCCTCTGGCTCATTTGTTTTCAGCACTATTTAAGGATGCTTTTCGGAGGGCTGCAAGAGGCAGTGAGTCAGCAGAGCTGAATGTGATTGCCTCCGCTCAGCAGGATGCTGGGGATGCTGTGGACTAGAGATGTGGAGATCAACACCTGCTGGCTGCCTCTGTGGGCTGGAGATGCAAGGGAAGTCCAAGTCCCAGCATCTCTCAGGGAGGCAAAACTGGATGACATGGACTCTGTAGGAACTGATGGATATAAGAGAAGATGAGCACAGTTTTCCTGCCACTTAGTTGTGCAAAATATAAATGAATCATTTTACTTTCCTATACATCAATCTACCTTAGGACACAGGAAAAAGAGGATGGTCTGAATCTCATTGGGCTAAGGTTTTACAGCAGCCATACTCCCTCCCACCTCCTCCCATGGCCATAACAAGGTTTTATTACTCCATAAAGGTTGAGGAAGCAGACTTCTGTGGGAAATGGTCATTCACGTCCATGTACTAAGGCTGCAGAAGAGCATTTTTAACCCTTTCCCAGGACTCAGCTCTCTTCACTGCCTACAGCTACGCTGATACAAGCGATGTAGAGATCCAAGGAGGGGCCAGAACTGAGCATTTGCATCCCCAGCGGGTCGGGGAGAGGGGAGAAGAGGGTGTGACATCCCTTCCACCTGCACCTCCATCTTCACAATGCTCTGTATGTGAGCCAGCAGAGCTGGCATGAGGATGTTCTCACCACACCCTGAGAAACACTGCTGGGCTCTGACTTACTGCTTCCCTCCTCCCAGTTCCTACGTGGCCTTATCTAAACTGTGTCATAAATCTTCTGGGTTTTATCTGAACTCTCCTCCTGCTAGTGACATGCTGTACTTGTGAATAATGTTGCCTCCATCTGAATTACAAGGGGCACGGCAATAAAGTTCCATCAGAAGCCAGGGAAGCAGTGGGAGAATAGCTAAAAGCTACACAGCACTGTTTCCCTATTTGTAATCTTCTGTCATAGTCCGAGTTGGAAGATTAGATAACGAGACTATTTATAGTGGCATTTCCGGGTGTGTATCGCAAAATCTTTGCTGTAAGACCATGGCAAGAATAAAATTTTAATTTTGCCTGCCACTTCCCTGTGTCACAGCTCGGTTTGCAGCATTTTTTTCTTTCTTCCGCAGTGGGGTTATTAATAATGGATGTAACATTAACATTTCCAAATTGGGAGTTTACCCTCAGTCACCATTCCCACACATCATTCAGTAGTTTCTCCTCCTGGGCTTCAGACTGGGCTGACAACAAGAGGCCAATGATATCTGCTCAGCCACCAAACGCAGAGCATGGACAACAGCACAGCACAGCTCACCTCATTCACTGCAACACGTCCCACCTGCAGGACCTCTCTGCTTGAAATCGCAAACAGATTTTTACTCTTTCTGCTAAGTCCACCAATGCAGTCAATCCAAGCTGAGAACAATTGCCCAAAGCAATGCACTGAGCACCAAATTGTCCATACAGGCCATAAATCATGCAACACAGGTAACAACTTTCTGCCAAAATGAATGCAGGACATAGAATCATACAGGTTAGAAAAGACCCCTAAGATGATCTAGTCCAACCACCCATCTACCACCAATATTGCCCACTAAACCATGGCCTTAAGTCTCAAGTGGATGAGTAAAACACTGGGGTCTGTAATTATTACTTAGCATCACAACTCTAAAACTTTAGAAATAAAAGATACACATAGATTTGGGTTCTTTTAGTCTTTAATTTTATATCTGTTAAGCGATAATTGTTTGAAGGGTCTGGAACATAAGTCTTACAAGGAGCAGCTGAGGGAACTGGGATTGTTTAGTCTGGAGGAGGCTCAGGGGAGATCTTACCACTCTGAACTGCCCGAAAAGAGGTCACAGTGAGGTGGGGGTCGGCCTCTTCTCCTGGGTAGCAGCAAGAGGGAATGGCTTAAAATTGCACCAGGCAATATTTGGGTTGAATAGTTGGAAAAGTTTCTTCTCAGAAAGAGTGGTGAGGCATTGGCACAGGCTGCCCAGGAAGGTGGTGGGGTCACCTTCTCTGGAGGTGTTCAAGAACCATGAAGATGTGGCACTGAGGGATGCAGTTAGTGGCAATGGTGGGGATGGGTTGATAATTGAACTGGACAATCTTAGAGGTCTTTTCCAATCTTAATGATTTTATGATTCTATAAAACACAGATTCAGTTTGTGACTTCCACAGTTATTTGCATCCCGTCCACTAAGGGGAGTCAATATTTCTGTAGGAAACCATCTCTTTCCCTCCTACCCAGTAAATACTTGCCAAGTACAAAAGATAAACATCTCTCATGGACAAAGTGATCCTGTGAGATATAAATACAGATATATTTAAAAATGCAATTGCACCAGTTGCTCAAACAAGAGAAATTTAGAATACTAATACAATAAATACTCAGTTGCACAGGTACCACTCAAGAAAGAGATTTGAACCGCTGATAAAAGGTTGTAATCTGAAAAGCAAATAAACTCTGGATCTACTTTCACACAGCTTATCTGCCAAAGCTGTCCAGCAGCAAGTTAAGAGTCCAGTACTGTCTTTACATTAGATGGTGTTGATGAGCAGCAGAGCACAAAATAGTCACATCTCCATCCAAGTAGCAGTTAAAGGGAAATCAAGCAGAGCTTATGCTTAACAGAGGATAAAAGATGATCAGTAGGGTATTTAAATCATATGTTGACATATGGGAAGTCAACGTGAATTAGAATGAATCAAGCATAGCATGATCACGTTTCTTCTGACGGGGTCAGGATGTGATCTCCAGCTTTCAAGTAAAATGAAGCCAGAGGGATGTCCAGACAGAGGCTGTTCACAAGGACGTTCATGCTCTCATTCAGCTCCCCAGATAAGAAGCCACTACCTCAAAAGTGCTTCTGATCAATTTCTCTGGGATAAAGGATCTTTCATTTCCACCTCTGCTTAGCATCACACTGAGCCAAGCTTCTTACTTCATGCCTCAGTAGGACGAGGCCTCTTCTCAAAGCATAACCCAAAACGCTTATGCAAGCCCGTTAGAAAATTCTATCCTGAAAAGCTTTATTTGCCTTTTAGCAAGTTCTCTGCACAAATACAGTATTTTCAATGACTGTAAATGTTTTTCAGATAAGAATTCTCCTCATTTGTCATAAAATTTAATGCATGTAAGCACTGAGATCTCTCATATAGAGAAACACAGTTTACCAAATCCAATTCTATTACCTCTAAAAAAAAGCCTTTTCAGGATAGGTGCGACTGTTGCCAAGAAGAAAAGCACCATCTTTCCCTCCACTTCAGGAAAAAGACCTATAGCCTCTTCTGAATTCTCTGTTAGAAAAGAAAGGAAATACTCCAAACCTGCCAAATCTGACCCATTTGCTGCTCTCACCCAACAGATTTTCAAAGCATTCTGTTTGAAAGCAAGTACCACCTTTCCAATTACCCAAAATGATTTTTTTTTTTTAAAGAAGCACCAAGCATACAAACATTTCCACTGGGCCAATGGAACTTTTCATTAACTTCCTCTTCAATTCAATTGTTCACACAACCTTTCATCAACTTTCTCCCTCTTCCATCATTCACACAATTGCTTCCCAGCATACTCTCTTGGTCTGGCTAGCAAAATATGCAGGAGTGGTTTCCCAAGTCAAATATAAAGCTTTATAAATTATGTGTGACAGGTTGTCTCCAATCCCCCTTCCTGAGACAACCAACAGGGAGCACAAACAAAGCAAAGCCATTCCAGGCAAATGCAGACCTACGTTGGACAGAGAATGCTTGCAGCCACCCCACGTCCAGCCTGCAGACCTGTCCCATCAGCAATAGTTGGCCCTGGACAGTTACAGAACTCCCCACCCACTGCTCTGCCAAAAGGACTGTAATGCAAGTGGAAAATTACAAGCGAGTTGCCAGCCTTCTCTAGACTCGATGCTAGACAGCGTGTGTGTTCTGGCCATACCAGTCAAGTGATGAGTTCAACAGGCAGCAGGAAATCCCTGCCTATGCCCATGCACATGTGTGTAAGCCCACACATGCAGGAACAGCTGGAAGTGTCAGTGTTAGCAGCATGAAACTCAAATACTGAATAAGAAGGAACAAAGAGAGAAGGGAGACAGACATGTCAGAACTTTAGAATTTATTTTGTCCAAGATCTTCATATTAGTTTTCCAAAAAATGTTTACACAATGTGTGAAGCACTGGGTTTTTTAAACCAACAAAAAAAAAAAATGCTCAATAGTTTATCTGAGAAGCTGACTGAGAACTATTAGCATTTACTTTCCAGACGTTTGCATAAAATAGCTTTGAGGTTTGAGCCAGTGAGCTGAGAATCCTTTCTTATGCTTCAGCAGAGATAAACCAAAGCTGTCTAACAGTGTTGTAGGCACATAATGCCACCATGGCATCCTCTACTCTGTAATTTTAGAACACAGTCCTATTTTAATCCTGTCACTGGAAGGCCAGATAACTAATACTATACAAACATGAACTAGAATCTTATATACAGCTTGCTTTTACCAGCTGGAGATGCCCAAGAGTGATAGGAGATAAAATTGAGCCGGAGCAAGTTTTCAACTACAGAGATGCATCAACCTGGACCTTCAAACATGATTCACATGCCTACCTTCACCTCCAGCTACACAGCCAGCAGTACCCTATGATGCTAGGTTAGGAGGCAGATCAGGTTTGCGTATACATGTTGCAGTCACAGCAGAAGCTTTAACCATTGCTAGGCTGTAAGTATAAAATTCAGCTCCTGTCTTCAAAACTACTATGGGATTTGTCAATTTGCAGCACAGCACTAAGCACCTGCACAGTGCTATGATTAAAGTCAGAATAGACTTTAGGATTTGTCACCAACTGTGAGCAGGGTGCCATCAATCAGGTTAATCTCAGATCAGCCATAGATGGAGACTGCAGGATGGAGGTGCTACCAAAACACGGGTATTGCAGACCCCACCCCTCAGGACAGTTCAGAACTGCATTCCTCAGCTGTTCTAAAATTTCAAGGCAGCCTAAGCCAGAGAACACATGGATCTTCACCTTGAAACAAGTAGCCGCAGCAAAGTCACTTATTGTAAACACAACAACATGTAGTCATGTACTTGCCATGGGCAACAATTTCAGTGATGCAGAAGTAGCTGGTTCCTGCAATTATCCTAGCAGCAGTAGGTAAGAACAGCTGCCAAATCCGAAATCTTCCAAGCCTCTGTATTAGAAACCTTCCCCACATTCAGAGTTCTCCACAACATCTGGCATTTCAGTAGTCTTGGAAACTAAACAAAGCGGGGGCTACTTAGATCCCTTGTCCCTTGGGGTGTCAAAGCAAGCTAAGAGAAACTACTTTCTCTTATTCAAAAAAGCCAACCCATGCAGAAGCACCTTTATTGTTAAAAACTCCAGGAAGCAGGAGGCAGTCTCATCCATGAGAGACACGGTGGGAGTTTGCACGCGAACCTCATGGCAATCCCTGCTGTCTCCCACATAAAGCCGGCATGATCTGTTCTGTGCAAGACTCTGAGGCTGCCATGGTGATGAACCACTCTGCAAGCATCTAGGCAGGGATGCTCACAGCAAAGAGGATGTATCCAGCTAGAAGCTGGCCAACATCAGGGGCAAGCTGTATGCCTTCAGCCATCACTGCAATCTCTGAACATCCCAGCTCCCTCTCTCACAAGGGTGGAGAATTTTTGAATTCTCAGCTCAGCATTGCTACTGTCAGCTGAATATGGGTAGTCTTAGGAAAGCCCATAAGAGCAAGCTGAATGTGCGGTCTTTGTATCTAGCAAACTTCAGAGAATTCCTCTTTCATGACCTCCTCCAATCTCCTGTAAAATTAGACCCATTTTTGCACTTATAACATCTACTATTAATGAGCTCTGAGAGCTACTAGCCACTGTAGATAGCTGCAGCCTCTTTCTGTTCAAAGGGACCTGAAATCTACCAACTCCATTGGATGTCCTCCTGGTTCTTGTACTGGAAGATACAGTGAAAAATGGAGTTCTGTCCCTTTTCTATGTGTCAGTTGTGACTTTTTTTTTTTTTTTAGATCTCTGTCATTTACCACCCCTCTGCATCAGAGGTTAGAGTTCAAGCTTATTCAATCATTCCTTACATTAAATTATTCCAGACCTTTGATTATCCACCCTTGTTGCCCTCCTGAAGAACCAGAACTAGACTCAGATTTATACTATAATTTACTCATGGCCTCTATTTCTGTTTGGCTTCCCTTATAATTTCTAATATTACATTTGCTTTTTCTAACTGCTACTGAGACTTGGACTAATATTTTCAGCTCAATAGCCTGTTCCTATGTCTAGTCTTAGAAAGTGTTGTGCTTTGTTAACAACATGATTTCCTGGGAACTTTCTGACAAGCTGCACCATTACCTGCTTCACCAACAGGCTCCTAAACCTCATGAAAAGGAGAATTGAAAATAAAAGCAACATCAATAAATTGCTGTGTTTGGAACACTGGGCAACGTTAGGCAGTTTAAATGCAATAAATCGAAGTTCAGCAACACGGGGAAAGAACAGAGTGCTTAAGAAAAGGTCATATAAACCTGAGAACCAGAACCAGGCTAACCCTTCCACCTACAAACCAGGCACGCCATTGGTCAGAGGGAAATGAACAACCCAAGGCAGAACGAAAGCAGAAGGGCAGGAAGCTGGAGGCAACCATCAAAGCCTGGAACAGCAAGCCTTCTGACTTCCCAAGGCTGGAAAAAAAAATGAAATGATAGTTTGAGGAAGAATCAATTACAATAGCAATGGGAGTTGAGGTGAACCAATGGCATCACTATCAACATTCTTTCAGCGCTATGCTTGCACACTGACCTCCAGTCCCCACATTCATCAGCTGCTCACATCCTTTTACTTGGTCTTATCTTGCAAATGCAAGAAACAGAGCTGGCATTGCAATATTCTTTCCTGTCAACAATATGTAATTATTGCAGTGCATACAACAGGCAGATCACTATCTTCTGCATTTATTTCAGAGACTCATAAAATACCAGCAAAAGGAAAAAAATGTCAGACTTATGTACCAATGAGACATATAACATTCAGAACAGCAAGAGCAAAAACAGACAAAAACTACATAGGCCTGTAAGGTATATCTCACCATAACTAGCATCCCCACTGGCCAGGACTGTCCCACCAAGGTAGCAGCCTGCTTCACAGGGTACCCCAGAGACACAGACCCCAGAGCATCCTGCAGAGACCAGCCAAGCACATGAGTTAGATTTATCTGAGCAGCATGTACAGAGCAGTTTTCCAGCAGGGACCACAGAAACACCAAGCCCAGCATGACTCAGATCTCCACGGGAGACTCCAGATGCCGCTGCCATGCAAATAATAGAGAATAACCCATGAGTAATCAGCCAGTGCTGAGAAGAGTGTCTCTGACTACCTCGGGCTGTCTCAACTATAGTGCATGCATTCTTTACCATAAATATCACAGGTGCATTAACCCATGAGAAAGAAAAATGATAGGAAGAAATCCCGCAGGCTGTCACTCACCATGGAGCGCAGCCTTCTGAGGCAAGAGGAGGATCAGGAAAGAGCAGCAAACCTGCCTGGCAGGCTGAAGAGAGGAGACAGTAATGCCTCTTAGCTTCTACAATGTAATATTGATCTGTGGTCCACAGAACTGGCTAAGCCTTACAACTGAGGACATGAAGGACAAGTGAGGATATAAAGCCACTTCCCCACAGAGCCAAGGAGGTGGAATTGAGGTCCCACACACCTCACCTCTAACCCAACAACCAGCAAAAATCATTCCTAGCATCCTGGAACAGCAGCACCACAGCCCAGAGAGGGTATGCAGTCCACACTGCGTTCCACACCAAACAGCTGCACACACCTTGTTTGGTGGCAGTCACAAACAATGCTTCAGGGAGGGTGGAGAGCAAATATTTGCTGGAGTTATCAGTCTACATCATAAGGAGATCATTATCAGACAATCACCATTTCTTGTTCATTAAAAGGGAAACAATGGATCACCTTCTATCACCCCAAGCTACATCTGCATTATGGGAAGTGAAGAATTCACAGGAATGCTGACAATAATGTCACTTTAGTCTCATCATTATACCATCAAATGAGGACCTCCTTCCAGCCACTGGCTGTTAACTTTAAGGTTAACACCTAATCAGGGCTGTGGCATCTGAACAGCTGAAGTCCTGGATGCCTCTTGTTCCACTGACTTCAGTTTTCACTGTCTCCACACTGGCCTTGCATCCCTGTAGCCACCCAAGGCCACCTGGGGCCCCGACCTGGTGGGTGGCACCCAGCCCATGGCAGGGTGCTTGGAATTGGGTGGGTTTAAGGTCCCTTCCAACCCAACCACTCTGTGATTCTCTGATTAAAGCCTGCAGGCACAACGGTGAAAACAGCACTGAGGGTAACAGTGCTTTGGGAGAGGTCCTAAAATCCTTGCAACTAGCAATTTCTTTTGAACAGCAACTCAAAGCCCCTCCATAAACAGCTGGGCAGATCCCATTTTAAGCACTATCCAGCTCTGAAAGCAGCTCTAAAACAATCAGCTTGGAGCTCCAGATTTTATTTCTGTGTTACACCTTCAGTACCACCAAAAGCATCACGTGGCCTTCAGAAGACCTGCTCAATTAAAGAGAAACATTTTTAAGCAGGACAAGCAGGAAAGAAAACAAAAACTTTCAGTGTATGTGGGAAGAAGATCTACTCAACATGGTGATCTTCTTACACAGCAGAGATGAGCTTGTAAGGCAGAAGCTGACTTCACAGCCCCCAGATCACCATAGTGCAGCTTTTTCAGCAAGAAGAAGCCTATCAGCCCTGGCACTGAGTGGGAGAGTGCTCTGTGCCCCTTGCAGAGCCAGGCATCCAGGCAGAACCAGGGACCTTCAATTAAAATGCACATTACCAAATGTTAAATGGCAGATTTGTAACACCACTGTGTGACATTCGTACTTTCGCTGCTCTGCCTCCAGACCATTTTACAGGAACCTGTCAAATCCAATCAGACTTGTTTATTCTGCATTTAAATGTAGAACCTGAGGCGTTTTGGTTTTAAAAAAAGACAGAAAAGGCACATATTGTCCCTGGCAGTTGCTTGATTTTTTTTTTTTTTTTTTTTTTTTTTTTTTTTTTTTTTTT